>NW_016157169.1:452284-531270 GCF_001687245.7 Rhagoletis zephyria | reverse complement strand
GTAGGTTGTGTGGGTGGGGTGTGTTGGGAGGTTTGCTGTTGCTCAGGGGAGCTTCTAGGGGCCGTGCAGGCTCTTCGGGTGCTAGGTCGCACCCGTGCATTACGCGAGTGGGTAGCCGTGGAGGCTGATTGTGCCATTTGGCTTGAGCAACAGGGAGCCACAAAGTTTGTGGTCCACTCCCGGTGAGACCTAAGGCCAGAGCAGGTTTTTGGTGACTCCATCCGTTGCAGGAGTTGCACCTAACCGAAGTGGAGTTCGGGTGGAGTCGATTCTGGCAAACACAGCAGAAGTAGGTTTCAGGTCCGGGGTTGGGCTCTACGCCCGCCCGGAGAAGAAGGATGCGGAGCAATCCGGCTGCAAGGTATTGCTCCATGGACGAATAATGATTGGTGGGTATCGCCGATCTAGACGGGGTTAGATCGCCGAAACAACAGCCCTTGGTCGGGTAAAATCCGAGTCATTCCGGTACGTAGAACCGGCTGTCGTGGGATTGTTCAATATCATCGCTGTCCATTCTCTTGGTAAACTAAAACATTCTGTTGTACCCTATTTTGGCACCGGCGTCCTTATTAGGCAGAAAGCCTGCTCCCAGGAGATTATTTCGCAGTCCCCTAAGGTCAGGATTTCCATTTTCGTTCTGCATCTCGTTCAGATCCTAGTTTCCGACAGAACGCCGTCTTTGGCGAACTTGTCGGCCTCCTCGTTGTCCGTTACCCCGGTGTGCCCCGGCAGCCAGTACAGATTTTTATGTGTCCAATCCAGTATGTAAGTAGATTGCTGCTCGGTAGCTCTACCGCCCTCCTTCTGGCCAATCCTTTCGCCTAAAAATGTTGCACTAGTCCGGCGGCGTATAGGATGCCTTTCTCCATCTTCGACCCGTCTCTATAGGCGTTCACCGAACCAGCACTCCTCATGATCTCTCGCCAGCCATCGAACTCATCCCAAAGTGCAGGTTCGGGATCATGTAGTCAATTCGTCCGGGTCCCCTCGACATTGAGGCGCCACGACAGCTTGCTATCAAGCATTATTCTAAAGAACTTGGTGCTTTTCTTCAGATGGAGTCTAACAACAACCAGCTTAGGCTTAGACCACTTATATTTGCTTGTGAAGAGTACCAGATCTGTTTTTTCTGTATCTCCCGTAGTGCTTGGGTCATAATTGAGCTTAGTGTGGACAGACACATTCCGCTTACTATGACATAATCCGCATATGCAGTAAGTTTGGCAGGTGCTCGTTCCATTTTCTTAAGTATCCTGCTGATAAACAGCGACCATAGTAGCGGCGATAATACGGCCCCTTGCTTTGTACCTCCATTAACCGGTTTGATGGGATGGTCTCGGGCCTAAGTCACTGCACCAGTTCGAAATTACGGTGTCTATTAACCTCTCCAGGTTATTTTGAAGAAACGATGTTGGGCTAACGGGACTATATTGCTAACGGGACTATATTTCTTAAGGTATGGTCTTTTATTGCAGAACTCTACAGTTTCAATAATAGACGATAATGCTGCGCTAGCTAGTGTAGCCCCATCTCTTACCTACTGCAATATAAGGCCACTGATGCCTTTCTTGCCCTTTCCTCGATGTTTGGTACCCACGACAACTTCTCAAGCCCAAGTACTTGACCCTGTCAGACAGCTGTAAGCGCAGACCTCCAACCGAGGGAAGAGCAGCGTCGGGGATTTTATATTTTTTTGTGAATAAGACCAGCTCTGTCTTACTGGGGTTTACGGCAAGACCACTTTTGGCCGCCCAGTTAATAACTATGTTAATGTACCGTTGGGTCAGTTCATACAGAGTGTTCAGGTATTTACCTTTAACTAGGAGCGCCACATCGTCTGCATAGGCAATTACCCGACAGCCGTGTCTCTCCAGCTCCACTAGTAGCTCATTCACCACGACGACCCAGAGAAGGGTGGCCCTGCTCACCATGCGAGACAAGCAGGCGCTACCCCAGACGGCCATGACAGTTCTGTCACGCAGCAAGCTTTCGATAAGCCTAATGAGACTGACCTCAACCCCAAGCTTATCTAGCGACTTAACTATTGCGTCCGGCAGGACATTATTGAAAGCCCCCTCGATATCGAGGAAGGCTCCTACGGCAAAGTCCTTGTAAGTGAAGGCTTCCTCTATACACCTCACAAAAGTAAGCATGCTGGGCTCTAGACAGGCGATCCCGAGGAATCATGCTCCTTATGTGCATATCAACCAGCCTCTCCAACGTCTTCAGCAGAAACGATGAAAGACTGATTGGCCTAAAGTCCTTGGGGGCAACATGAGCTCCTTCCGGCCTTCGGGATGAACACCACCTTGATGACCCTCCAGCCCCTGGGATTGTACCCGTATCTAACGCAGCTCGCGTAGATTGGGGCCATTTCCGCAAAGTAGTCAGAAGACTTATGCCGGGTACCCCAGCTCAAGAGTATTGAACCTAAGTAAGTGGTAAACATAACTTATGCACAAGCAATGGGAGGAGCGCCATTCGACTCGACCGGTTTTCTAGTATTTAATCAATTAATATCGATAACTTAATGAATTTTATTTACTTGACACATTTCGATAATCGCATAAATTTTTATAGCTCGATAACTATCCGTAAATTTTGACAACTAATTTTCTGTGCCTATAAATTTCGACAACTCAATAAACATTGATCAATTTGAATAATTACGATAACCCAATAACATGCATAACATGATAAATTTCGATAACTATAAACTTCTATGTTTCGATAAGTTAACTTTCGATAACTACATTTTTTATGACTGAATTTACTTCCATTCCTATCGAAAAATTTCAATATATTTACTTACCTTTTCGTTACCCTAAAACTTATGTATTTCTCATTGTCTCCATTTTCGTCTTTATCTTCTCTTTTTCCTTCTCGTTTCATTTATCATTTATTTATTCATCGTTATCATTTATTTCTTCATCCCCACATTTATCTTTATTACAAAGTTTATTTTCCACCAGAACTAAACACAAATACGGATATTTTCAAACGACGATTTGGGCCGCAATTTTCAACCAATTTTGAAACCATAAAAACCCTCCTCATCTACAGAAAGATAAATTTTCAATGGTGTTCTTGGTTTTGATCGGTTCGGTAAAATCGCCAAACGAACAAAAATTACAAACATCACAAAATGTATGTTAGCGTATTAATATATAGATATCTTCTTACCCAATGCGACGAAGTAGAATAGCCAGATTCCACTTATGTGTGGTGATTGTATTACTTCCTACCCGAGGATGTGTTTACTCTTCGGCAACTTCGCCCTTCGCCTAAAGGCCTACGAATTATAGTTTAGAGATCAAACTCCAAATCCAAAGGCTACACAATGATTTTATGCACCCTACAAGGCACAACAACTGTACCACCGGGCTCCAAGTGCGTGCCTAAAGTTTTACTAAATGTTCTCCGTAGCGCTGATTGCTGGAACCCCTTACTTTGGTATTTAAGCTAATGTTTTACTGTATGGCCTTTCGCGTAAAGCCCTCGTGCATTCCAGATCGGTTAGCAAGAAAGATATCAAGTTTATTGGCCAGAAATGATTTGATATGGTAATTATTAGAGAAGATAAAAATATGCATTTGCATAAAAAGCATATTTTTGCATATTTTTGCCATTTTTCGATGTGATAGCATATTTAAAGTTATAGCGCATATTTTAACTATCAAGCATAGTTTCGGCATATTTTTTGTTAAAAGATTATTTAAAAATCTTTTGTTAGTGTTTTCTAAATTTATATAAATGCATCCCTTACATATATTTTAATTTTAACATAAAAAATCTGGCAGCATACAGTCGTCTCTCTTTCGCATACACAAAATATCTAGTCATGCACTTGTCAAATCTGCGCGCGCAGCTGTTCGCAAAATGCCAATGCTTGGAATTTTCATATACATACTATATGCCTTTTTCAGTACCACCTACGAAAATTCCATAAATTCTATATACAAGGGCTCATTCAAGTGTTCACATGTTGATTTTTTTGATATCTATAATGTTTTTCAAGTTAAAATTTTTTTGTTATTGTTTAAAAAAAATATTTTTCATGCTTTAACCAAAACTTATAAATCAAATTTTCAAACTTATTACAAACTTTAAATAAATTCAACAAATTTTCACAAAAATTTCGAACTTTTGAATCTGAATCTTAGGACATTTTTGGGTGTGCAGTTTTATAGCCCAAAAAATGTTAGTATAATAAAGTGCAAGTTTAAAGGGGCTAAAAATCGCGTTGATTTTTAAATATTTTTTTGTATAACGAGTGCATTTTATAAAATCTGGCGTTGATTTTTTGGAATTTCTTTGCGAACGGTCTTGCGCATTTAACTTCAAATTAAATTCATATTTATATGAAAAAAAGTACAAAAATCCCTCAGCAAAAAAAGTCTTTAACAATCCATTAAATTTTTTAGCCCCTTGAAACTTGCACTGTATTAGACTAACATTGTTGTTAAGATTCAGATTCAAAAGTTCGAAATTTTAGTGAACATTTGTTGAATTTATCTTAAAAAAAAATCTAAGTCAATCTAAAAAAATAAAATAAAAATTTTGAAACCAATTTTTGATCGCAGTCATAATTCACATGGAATTTTTCACGTATACATATGTATAGTGTGACCACTTTTCCAAAAACTCATTTACGTACACAAAAGATTGTAGCAACACAAAATTTTAAAGAAAAATTTTGGAAACGATTTTATTCTGTTTATTAGTCGATATCCAAACACATTTTTGACGTACAAACTTCAGTATATTTATTTGCGAATCGAGAAATATTTAGGTACATATATACATTCAAAGCTGAAATAATGAAATCAATCATTAATCAATTCATTGATCTTGAGTGGTTTTCCTGAACGTCTATTTTCGNAATTTTTTTGTGAGAACTTATATTACAGGTGCTATAACGGGTCAAAGGTCAGATCTTTGAAAAATTAAAAACTTAATATTTCAGAAAATTTTTAACTGATTTTTAAAAAATTCATATCGTTGTAAGGGTGATTTAACCCCCTTTCTTGCGATATGCATGCTTGTATACTTCGTATATAAAAATTTGCGACAAAACAAATTTAAATGAAAAAATATTTTTTTTTGGTATAAAAAAAATATTTTAAACAAAAAAATTACTAACCGATTTTATAAAAATTTGTATCGTTGTAAAGGCGATTAAACCCCCTTTCTTCTTATATGCATATT
This sequence comes from Rhagoletis zephyria, assembly GCF_001687245.7. Lineage (NCBI taxonomy): Eukaryota > Metazoa > Arthropoda > Insecta > Diptera > Tephritidae > Rhagoletis > Rhagoletis zephyria. The sequence continues at coordinate 526,062 of NW_016157169.1, read as the reverse complement.
TGCATATATGTAATACTCCTATATTGGCAGTAAGAGCTAGTACCGTCCGAAAACACTACAGTACAGATATATCAATAAACACGTACGAAAGAAAAGGAACACATACGTTTATAAATAAACATGTACACGACACATTTACAAAAACGGCACTCAAGTACACAATACATTGACAAAAACAGTACTAGACTGTCTCGCTTTGATTTCGGAATGCTTAAGGTACTGGCCCAATCAAGCATGCTTACACATTGAGATGTTAGCTTCCCTGCAGGGAAACCGCGGACTAGTGAATCAAATTTCTAGTTCCGTACTAGGTCTTTATCGCCAAAAACGAACTAGTCCGATATGAACTAAATCCCCGCCAGTCCGAAATCGGCGAAAAGTGGTACTTTTAAAAAACTAATTTATTTCAGTTTTTTCACTAGAAATCGATATCTAAAGTGACGAATTTAGAAATGGTTCGGAACTGTAGAAAAAGGGATGCAGAACGAACTAGATCTTATTTGTCGAATTTAGAACTAATTCGGAACTATCGAATAAGGGATGCAGCGGGGGGCTTGTTTACTTTACATAGATATGTGTTCGGCGGCTTTTTCGTTCAAATACGCTTCTATTCTGCGCTTCGCAGATGCTTTTTCATAGCTTGGTAATACAAAACTAAAATTTGTGTTAACATTTCAAAATCTTGGGACCGTCTGGAATCTAAGAAATAACAGCGAGCACCTCTGCAAACTCAGCTACAGCTAAAGGTATGTAAACGTACATTTCTTACAATCATTCAAACAAATTTAATTTCAAATTGAAAACATATTTCTTCCAAAATAACTTAAAATCGCACACACTGATAGAACCAAAAAGACTGAAAATTATGATACTTTTTTCTTTCGTCTGTCGATTTCAGAACTGGTTCGGAACTATAGAATTTAGGACTAGTTCGGAACTATCGAAAAAGGGATGCAGCGGGGGGCAATTGACACTTCCTAGGACATCGCCCATGTAAAATTCGCCAGTTGCTTGCATGCAAAAGAGATTTATCGCGAACCAGTACTGGGTCTAAATGTACTAGAAGCGCCCCAGTTCAGAACTAGAGATTTTCCCCACAGGGTTACTAACAATATAGAAGTATTACATATATGCTGTTAAGACACTTAAGATGCGTTTGTGTTTGGATATAGTGCCAACAAACAGAATAAATATTACATGTAGAATATGTCTTCCCAGATAGCGCATATTCAATTCTGCCCAAATTACAAAACATCATTTTTGCCCACTCCCAAAGGTTTAAGGAAAGGGAAAAATTGATATTTTCAAGCATTATGTACACATATGTATTTTTTTAAACAAACTTTTTTGCTGAGAACTTATTTAAATTCCAAAAACCGAATGCTAACTTGAATTAAAGGAACCAACACTGAAGTGAGTCAAAATAAAATAAAAGACACAAATTTCTATGTAAAGCAAAACTCTCTGGGAATCCTACGAGACATCTGCCGGTCATATGACCGGTCATCTAAATGGGAGATCTGCAGTCTTTTGGCATCATATTTTACATCAGAATTGAAGTGATTTCTGAAAACTCTGACCAGTTCTTTTGTGTAACTGTGATTTTGCATCCCTTGTCAACATATTTCCTCGGTTGATGTTAACTTAAGGTCGTTGTTTTACTGCCTTAAAATTGAAGGGAAATTTTTACAGCGTTTTTTATATGTATTGGTTTCTATCTGAGTGTATTGAGAATCGGTTCAGTCTGAAAAGGCCTTGTAGGGAAGACTATTATCACTCAAAATATCAGATAGTAATAGAATAGATAGTTTTTTTTTGCCCAGTACCTTTCAAATCATTGGAATTAACTAAATTAATTAACTAAACAAGTATTAACTTACATTTTTCACTTTAAAATCGCTCCAGTTTGTAAATTTTTAAATTTAACGAACTTGTTTATTCAAATTATCGTCGACAAAAAATCCAAACATGTGCCACAATCATATGTTTTTCCTAATTGCAAATTCTTGCTGGCAAAATTTTTTCCGGCTCGAATTTGTAACTTCTCTCCAAGAAATAGTCTTTTTACTCGTGATTTATTTAAATAAAACATGTGAAATTTAGTTGAAACATTTTAGCCGTTTTTAGCCGGTTTTATTTGCCAATTTAGCCGGTTCGTCCAAAAAGTTCTGGCAACACTGCTGGTAAGCAGAGAACATACGATACGATTCTCACCATGTGATTGTATGGGACCTTCTTTTGGTCAAAATGTCCAAAGCATTCAACCCAGCGTTCATCGGTGTCAGTGTTATTTTCTTCCCACGATTGGATCTTCTCTGGGGTAACGTATTCTTCCAAATATGTGAACTGATCGAATAAATCAGTGTCAGATGATTCTATGTGAAAATTATTATTCTTTGCAATGCTCTTCGCGGTGCATACTTTCGATAAACTCCCATTTCGGTGGTTGATCAAGTGCACACCAGGCGAATATCATAATATGGTCAAATTGTTCAATCCACTTTTCAATGTATTCGATACATGATTCTAAGGAACAAAATCTTTAGAATCAAAAACAACAATACAACAATAATATTTCTTCGATTCAATTTACGTACATTTTCTTGATTATGTGGTTAGCTTCGGTACACGGTACATGGCTACAAATTTACGTACCGTACGTGTCATTTACGTACAGTTGGTCACACTACATATGTACATACATATTCATGTAAGTTTTTTCCAGTAAAAATTTCTTTTTTCTCGGAGCTCCCTGAGTGAAATTTTCGTACCAAATTTTGATATAAACGTTATTTTTGTGGGTTTTTCAGCATTCCTCATCCTCCCCTAATATGTACATTAGACTGCATCACTCCCCATACAAAAAAAAAAATCGGTACTATTTTTCCATTGGAATTATAAAATATATTATATTTTAAGACTTCCACCAAAATATTTCGGAAAAATATAAGGATTTAAGTGAGCTGGACTGATTTGAAAATACCTCCAAAAATTGATTTTTTTATGAATAAAAATAGTGTCTTAAAGATTTTTTTGAAAATGATGAGATTTTTGATGCTGTTTTTTAACTTTTTTTAAAGATTGGTATAAGAAAATCTTGAATAACTGAACCTAAACTCTTCGGATTTAGACTTAAGAGGTGGCATTGGAAAGGTATTTGCTCTACATTTTTATTTCTTTACTAATAAACTCATTCAAAGGATGAACGAGAAAGGTAGGATGAAGGAACGTCCTTCAAAGTTGAATTAAGATGTGTTGGTATTTGAAAAAAAATATTGGGACACGAATGACTTTTTTTGGACAGAAATAAAAACAGTGTGAAAATACCTTTCAACTGAGATCCCATAAGTCTAAATCAGAATAGTTTTGGCCCAGTTATTCAAGTTTTTCGTAAATCAATCTTTGAAAAAAGTAAAAAAAAAACAGCACCAAATATCTCATTCTTACGATTCCGTTGAAAAGGTTTTTAAATATTTTTATGCAGATTTATTAAGCTTAATCTGTTTTGTCATCTGAGGCGACTTTTTTCAAAAAGTTCTTTAAGAAACAATTTTTATTCATAAAAAACTACATTTTTGGCGGTATTTTCACATCGGTCCAGTTCACTTAAATCTAAATATTTTTCCGAAATATTTTGGTGGACGTCTTAAAAAATAATAAACTTTGTAATCCCGGTGGAAAAACCGCAACTTTTTTTTGGTGATGCAGTCTAATGTACATATACAATTTGTAGTATATTCACTTTTATTATTTAAGTTTTTTTGCTCACGCTTTAAATTAGTTAGTAACTAAAATCAGAGGCTTAATGCGAAAGGTATTGTAAGACTGACACTGAAATAAATGCATTTGTTCTTTAACAGTAAATAACATTGTCTTTCTTTTAATCAAAATAAAGGAATTTTATTGTGCATATTTTTTTTGTTTATTGAGCATATTTCGCTGATTTTTGTGATTATTTTAAGCGCATAAAACGGGATTTTTCGCGCATATTTTTATCTTCTCTAGTAATTATAATCATCTTTCCTTGATTTGCCAATGGGAAATGCCGTAACTGTGCTCAAAAAAGTGTAGATATGGCCAGATGAGCTATGTACATCCATACATACGTCCTAACAGGGACTCGCGATATATCTCTCACACAAATATTCAGTATTTCTGGAGGCGGTAAGTGAGAACCCCACTGATTCATCATGATGCTATGTACCAATTCAATATGGTTGTCCTGCACGTCCGCCCTGCATCCCTTCACCTGAGTTATGGGTTTCAAGGACTGTATTATAGGTGCCATTCCACGACGTGGTGTAAGATCCGAAAGTCCTTCGAAGAAAGTGTAGTCTGACTGGGTTTATAAGAGGAAACCATGAAATAACTTATATAGCTCATTTCAGGTGACAATGTGAAGGACAAGAAGCTTATACACCCTTCCACTCTCAGGGTCATAGAACCAGCAGAAAGCAGGCAATCAGCTTTGTGTACCTGCGGTTTTCGAGATTCAACTTCACACAAATATTCTAACTCTTCTATTTAAACAGAACCAATCAACAAACACATTTACATATACTCTGATATCACAGCCGCGCTCCTCGCTTTTGAAGAGCTAGAGTTTACGTCAAAGCAAGCTGATGGGAGACCACCATCAGATTTTAATACTCTCATCACATCCAGAAATTCGATGTATATCATTTGGGATCTAGCTCATAGTAGTCACATGCAATGAAGGGGAAAAAATTCCACATGGCCCTTTATTGCTCGGCTAAGTAATCTAAAAAGTACTTGTTGTAGGAGTGGTTGCACTTCTTGGCTAGGGCGGTACAGTGGCTTAGATAGTGTTCGATACTCCCCACCTCTTCGTCGTTCCCACCTATTCCACGTATTCGCAGCTGCAAAAAAAGGTTCGGAAGTTATTAGGAGCAGGATGAGTCCTATTACAGCTGCGTACTATATTGTGGTTTTATTCCGCAAGGCACTTTATTCCCCTTGCGGACATACAGGGCGGCATTGGCCTTCCTGGAGCTATCTTCGACTTTTTGTTTCCAGTCAAGTTTCCTGCCTAGAAGAACTCCAAGTTATTTGACCTTGGTTGAGAGAGTAATATCTACCCCGTTTAAGGTGGGAGGTTTGAATAGAGGAACTTTCTATTTCCTCGTGAAGAGTACCTTTTCGATCTTAGAAGAATTGACGCAGAGTCCACAGGTCTTAGACTACATGTTTGCAAGACTGGGTGCATTTTATAATAACTCATTCAGGACCTGCAGATATTTACTCCTTGCAACGATTGTTATGTCATACGCATACGCTATGACTTGACAACCTGTGAGCTTTATAGTTCATTTCCACCAAGCCTTAACTGCAGTTAACGTTAGCGTTATTTGCACTTACATACGCTCTTGACTGCATTTAAGCTCTTGGTGGAAATTGGTATTAGATTTAGAAGTAGGGCGTTAACGGTTAGATGGGAGAGAACACCCGCTTTTGGAATACCTCAGGTCACATGTTTAGTTACGGAACCGTTCTCTAATTCTGAAAAAATAGTTCTCTCCTCGAGAAGGAGCGCAACAAATGGGATTCAGATTCAGTAGCTCGTTTCTGTAACATTTTTCTACCAAGGCGAATTGAGATATGAATTCGCCGACCTATTCTCTACTGCTAATGAGTCGTATATGACATATATTCTCTACCAGTAGAGAAATAGTCGGTAGAGAAGAGTTATAGAAACGAGCTACAGGATAGACATTGTTGAAGGTTCCCCCGATATCGTCGAAAACTCGCAGTGTTCTGCGGGAAAGTTTCCATCAAGTCGTGGAGAATTATATGGTTGTTAGGGCATTATAGCCCATTCCAACCTATCATAACTTACGATGTCCGTTACGGCGTGGACAAGGGACGAGTGGGTTCTAGGATCGGGCATGCATTCACCGTTTGGCTTCAGCATAGAGTTCAGTATTGAAGATGATTTTGATAGAACTGCTCGCCGCCTGGTGGCTTCAGAGTGTTTTCCTTGTAAGGTTGTCAAAAACCTGTTCTCTTGGCTTGAGTGCCACTTGTGGTTCTTCTTCAATACTGAAATCTAAGGACACCACCACTGGGGTTTCCTTTTGCCTTTCAGGAGGGTGCATGGGCAGGAGGCCCTGAAAGCAGCATCACAGGCATTTGTCACGAAGTTCACCGATTCATTAATTTTTGACGATGAGTCAGCTCCGAGAGAAAAAACGATAGGCTAAGTTCTTCATCCCGAGCTGTGTTGCAGGTAGTGTCACGAAAAAGAGGAAACAGCAGAGCACATTAACTACCACTGTGAACTACAGTATATGTATATGTACATATGTAATAGGATTTTGTGACAAACCGCTTAATCCATTTAGTCCGCCCATGCGTGTTAGTTCTTAGGCTGATAAGTTTGGAGAGCACTGGATTTTATGGCAAGTGATATGATGGATTTGCCGATATACTATATATGTACGCTTACATGTAGCACTTAGTGATATGTACGTACTCGTATTTGTATGGGTGTAGGTATATGCCCACATACCGATAATGGATTTATCAGCTGGCGCGCGCCAAGAAAGTACCGCCTTACGTCTGTAAATAAGTACATATCATATGTTTACATACATAAGAGTATGTGGTAGCAGAGTTTGGGTGCGTCAAAATCTTAAACATTTTTTATGCGTGTGTGTTTGAGATTTTTACATGTATGTACATACTTACTAGGTTTTTGACTCATTCGGACATAGCGAATAATTTTTAATAGCAACGTAAATATGAAGAATAGTTATTGCTGCGCTCCATTCATGGCTCACCAAAGGCAGTGACGATCTAGTCGGGCAGCGCTTATGTCATTTTTAGCGACAGCGCACCACGATCGCTCGAATGGTTTGCTCTCCTGAGAACTAAAACAAATGTTACAGTGAGCCAAAGAAATGTTCATAAAAGCTGTACGTAATTTATTTAGCTAGGAAATAAAAAAATGTGTATGGCGGCAAAAATCTCTTCGTGGACAACATTTGCTCCACAACTTTTTTTAAATCGAAGAATCCCCTCGAAATGGGCGTTGTAATTTTGAGACCGAAGTTAAACATTACAGATTTATTGTGGATTCCGTCAGAATATCTATTCAACGTTTGTTCGACAACTTGTTTTTTGCGAGAAAGAGCATATTTTTTTATAATTTACACAATATGAAGAAATGGGATAACCCCACCATGTACTTCAAATGATAGCTTTTTCACTAAACTGAACATTCACTTAATATTGGAGGTTCAAACACATCAATAACATCATTTTAGCTTAAAGGCCGGTTGTTCAATGTCTGGTTATCACTACCACTACACTATCGACGCTTTCGACATCATGCATGTAACATGTGATCGATAAAGCAGTCGTTGTACTTAACCGGAGCTTCTACCTCCGATTTGTGCTAATCAGCCATTGAACAACCGGCCCTAAGTATGTTGAACACAGTAGGATTGTCGGAAAAACATCGATGCATCGAAAATATTGATGTTTTGCTTTGATGCATTGAAAATTTTCCATGTATAAAACGTTTTTTGAAAACTGACATCTCTAATATGTCGTACCGCCATTTCAGTTTTCAATTGTGCAAACAAGAGAAGCGAGTTTGGCCAACAAATTGAAATGGCTCTCCGATAGAAACAGAATTAGCTCAATTACAGTAAATAATTTGAAATTATGTACAATTTTGCTTATAACATATTTTCAAGTAAAATAAAATGTAAATGAAAAATCCTAGGCAAATCGATGCATCGATGTATCGAAAAATATCGATGTACTTTTCGAACATAGCCTGAATGAGCCTTACAGAAAAGTAACATCTTCGAAAATAGAGTGTACATTTTTGGGTAGTGTCGGAAATTCTTCTCAGTAATTTTTCAAGATAATGCAGCTATTTAAAGTTCAGTTCCTGACTCATTTGATATACTACATACAAAAGATTTTAAAATAACGGCAAAGCGTTCTGAAACTGCCTAAAACCAAACATTTTTTATTTGGAATTTGTTATATTGCTCCATATTAGCCACAGTGTTTGTTTTCTTAGCTTAGACTATGCCGCTTTTAAAAACCTGTATTAATTGTTATAAAACCAATACCTATTCTAAAATCGGCTAAATTTCATAGGTCGGTAAACGATTTGGAAAATCGCAATTTCTTAATTTTTACGGGTTTTGACCTGCACATCCCATAAATATGAACGATATTTTTAATTGTAGGTAAGTATATCATAAAGATATTTATGCTTTAATTTCAATAGATATCTGAATTTGAGAAACATTTATATCTCGTAACGGTGCGTTATTTAAAATAAGGAACAGCAAATCTGTAAGCAAAACAACAAACACTTTACAATACTTGTTTATGTAATAACAACAATTAACAATACCTGCTAAGGCAATTAAAACACTTTACAAAACTTGCTAACACAATTTATCTCTGTTTTACAACTTGACTTGTAGCTTCCTGATTCGCAATCAACTTGTCTGGTAGCTTTCCGACTTTCAACTAACATGTCTTCTGCTGTATTAGCGGCCTTACATACATGCGCTCGCACTCATGGTAACTCTAGAGCGTTCTGTTGTCTATCTCTCATTCTCTCGCTGTTCGCAGTATTCATCCACTAGACGTTTTTCGATGTCCAATATTCTACGTCATTCCCCGAACATTCTGTCATTTTCTCGTTGTTCGCTTCGCGTTGCCGCAGTATTCGCCACATTATGTTTGCCTACAAAATATGTGGCAGCACTTTCAATCATGCCAAAAATACATTCGGTTATTTGGCATTGCCTGCCAAATGGCGACTGCTATCAGAAAAAACATCCATGTTGCTGGGACCAGGCATAGACTTTTAGACCATCAGTCTGCGCTGAATTCGTTGTAATTTTTACGGCTATTCAAAAATTCAGCAGCATCTCCTAACAATAAAATAAATAAGGAAATTTTTAAAATAATATAATAATCGATAACGGGTGAGATTTGAAGAGTAAGCAGCTTTTTTGACACAACAAGATTTTTCCCACATTAAAGAAATGAGTCAAATTTCGCCAATTCACGGGATCATAAGAGATTGCAGGGTAGATTAAAACTACAATATAGTTCATGAAACTTAAATTTTTGTATTCCCTTTCGTTTGACAGGAGTTGTAGCAAAAAGTAAGCAAACCGAAGAAAAATTTAACACATAAACAGTCAGGAAAAATGTACCAATTTTGCTTAAATCTAAGCAAAACGGCAACGCTAGGTACAGCTACAAATTATCAAATAAGAACAAGAATGTTAACGTTCGTCTTATGTAAATATTTGAATTTATAGAAAACATAATAAATTCGACCGTCGAACAAGACACATTGATTTTACCTCGCTTTTCTTAGCTTGGGATGCAAAGATGTAATAATGATGCGCCTAAAAGATGCAGCGATTTCCATTCTCAAGCTACGTGGCGAGGTTTTAGTTTTTAAAACTATAATTTTATTTATTAATTTAAATCGGCATGCCTACTTTCGCAGGGAACTTGTATGGAAATTCAAAGGCTTTCCATAGATGATCGCGACTCTACTTTCATAGCCTACTCATCGGAAATGCCATCTTAAGGTCTCTTCATATGGACAATTGAAAATTCCGAGGGGGAGACTTACATTCTAAGGTTTGGTTTTACCCATGGTGGGATCGGATGACCGAAGATGTAAATACATTTTCTTTTCACCGAGTCCCCGTCAGTAATAAATACCTTCATTTTTATTTACTGTATCGTCAACCACCTACTCAGATCAGTTCTTTCGTTGACTAGAAAGAACTTATAAAGGCAGAGCCCTTCACCGTAGCGAGTCTGATGATATTACCTGAGATGGACTGCGCTAACCGGGAACATAGTCAAAAGGCACCCTCTGATTAGGGCGAGGGGGGCAACCCTCGAAACCCACGTGGTTTGAATCCCTAATGGTTCACCTTTAGCGTTCCACGGTTGGTTATGAAGTGAGATTTTTAAGCAAATTTTCGATTTATGAAGAACTCGTTATTTTTTTATGAATGTGGGTGTTAGTTAATATACTTTCGAAGGTATTTATAAAGTAGCTACAAAAATATTTTTGACATTAAACTTTCTTAAACCTCTTCAATTTGTTATCTGTGTTTTAAATATTTTATTTTACATATTTATTTAATTGAACAAAATTTTACAAACAGGTACCCTCCTAAAAAATATGTTCCTAAACATCTTTAGTTTGGTACAGTATTACAGTATTTAATTTACCTTATCAATCAAATAAAATTAAAATTTTCAATTTTCATTTTTTTTTTCGGCGTAAGCCTTTTGAAACCTCTTGGTTTTAACAGCCATATTGCATGTTTACTTTATCTTATCAATTAACTTAAACTGAAATTTTCAAAAAGGTGGTAACCCTCTTATTTTACTTTTTCTATATTTTAAGTTAGACATCTAGCAATACATCGGTGAAAACTGCATTCGATTACATGCATTAGTTTTTGAATGATGCGCGTACAAACATACAGACAGACTGACAAAAGTTCTAACATTTTTGATTTGGCTTCTGTTGATCTAATAAAGACCCTCGCATATTAATTTTTCTTTACATTAAAGCTCGGACTTGTAACCAATTTTATTACACATACTAGCAAATACCCGGCGTGCTTCACTCTGCCTTAAAAGTATTTTTGTGTTTTTACTCCCTCCCGAAACTCCTATGGCTTAATTCATAAAAAATAAAATAGATTTGAGGAGCTTTATAAAGTGAGAGTCAAGCCTGGAAATTTAATATAAAAGGTGTATTAACTCAGTATTTACCTTAAATATCTTATCACTTTAACTGAATGCAATTTTTCAAACAGGTGGCAACCGTCCTCAAAAATATTATTGGCAGCAAACTTTCCTAAACCTTTTCAGTTTGATAACCATATAGCAATATTTAATTCATCAATTAAATGCAATTACAATTTTCAATGAGCTTGGTAACTTAACTGTGCCACTTCTAATGACCACTTTTGTGATGCACTGTATATATCTCCCCAACCAAGTGTGGCAGTGTGAAATATGTACATACATACATATGTATGAATGTGCAAGGGGATATGGATGGAAGAGGTTAAATCAAAAAGCGGAAACTCTCAGTTGGCAGCGACTGCTAGCTAGAGCAAAAATTCTATCGTTAGTCTTTCTCTGATCGCCCCGATGATTTAATTTAAGCTACAAGTTAACGCACTGTTTGTTCTGAAATTCCCACGCGAAGTGAATTTTCTCTTGGATATTCAAATTCAAACGAATGTTATACAAATGATTGCTAACAGCTAATTACAAAATCAAATAGAAATATGTATTAAAAAAAAATTACTTGAGTTTTAGTAAAAATTAATATCTACATATCTACAACAATAGCGAGTTAACGAAATCAATTCTATTGAAAATATAAAACGAATACAAAAAGTTAAATCGGAAATGAAACAACAACGGTAGTGAATAAAGTTAAAAGAAATAAACGAAATTATAAAATTACGTACATATGTATGTACATAAGTGCGAATTAATTAAAAAGCAAAATTAAATGGATATTTGAGTTTCAAAAAGTATGCTTTTGGGTACATATGAGCAACACAACGGAATAGAAGTGATTCATGCTTGTGCTCGAAATAGTCGATTAGCGAAGAAAAGCAGATACAGTGAAGAAATTCGCTGGCGTTCATACACAAAAAAAAAATTAAATTAAATAAAAATATATGTATGTATGCTCGTATGTACATTAGAGTGGCCCAAAAATACATTGGAAAATTAACTTTTCTGATTTTTCCCGCTGCCACCCCCAGAACTGAAGAATATCAAAAATAAGGAGAACGTATTTTTATATTTTGAAATCGGGTAATATTTACCCGTGCAGCCAGGGCTTTGAAGAAAATACAATTTTCCCTAGAATTGCTATAAAATCGTTAAAAATAAATATTTTTTTACCGAATAAGACTATTTCCTTTCAGAAGTCTTCAAAAAATAACGCTATGATGCTTATTTAACTTAAAAACTTTACTAAGTGTGTTTTGTTATCGGTTAACATCCATCCTATCTGTTTTATAGAAAAATTAGTTACTTTATGTTTTCATAACCACATCACGTACGAACAACTCAATGGATGTGTTTAATTCTTTTTTGCATTCTACTCAATGTTTTCTGTAGGTTTGTGGTAAAATTTGGTGATTTTTGAAAATATAAAATTACTTTAAGGTCAATGAAAAATTTAAGTTTCTTCTTCAAAACTAAAATCGTTTCAAGAGATTTAAAAACATTTTTGTACGGACCTTTCCTAAAAACTACAGCAATGGTTATTAAAAATTTAAGCTTACTTTATACCACAATATGGGTATCAAAGGGAAGATTAATGCACTGCCAGCAAAGATTATTTTTTTTAAATCATACTACTTGCGGTTAAGTAAAATATGAGTTTCAATTAAAATGTGCTAAAATAAAGCTTTAACCTCTACATATTCTGGATAGAGTTGACACCTATCTAAAAAATTAAAATGAGTGCAATATATTGTCCCTACCATGTGTGCAAAAATGCATATTGCATCATTTAACTTAACTTGCATACTTACCACATCTTGGTAAACATATGGGTGGCAACCCTATTTAAAAACATGTTAATCCAAAGCAATATGCGTACACCTTTCTTGTGATACCGATATTGTGGTATTAAATACACTTAAATTTTTTATAATCATTCTTCTATTTTTGACCTTTAAATAATTTTATATTTTCAAATATCTGGCAAACTCTATTTGTCAAAATTTTTTACCACAAACCTACAGAAAACATCGAGTAGAATGAAAAAAAAAATTATTAAACCCATCCATTGAGCTGTTCGTGCGAGATGTGGTTATGAAAACATAAAATAACTAATTTTTGTATATAACAGATAGGACGGATTTTCGGTTATTAAAACACACTTAGTAAAATTTTTTAGTTAAATAAGCATCATAGTGTAATTTTTTGAAGACTTCTGAAAGAAATAGTGTTATTCGATCAAAACACATTAATTTTTAACGATTTTATAGCAATTTTACGAAAAAATTTATTTTTCCCATGCAAAATACAAAGCCCCGGCGGTACGGATAAATATTATTCGATTTCAAAATAAAAAATACGTATCTCCTTATTTTTGATATTCTTCAGATCCTGCAGGTGGCTGGAGGAAAAAAATTTGGGCCACCCTAATGTACATAAGTATGTGCGTATGTACATACAGTATCGGTCATATCAATAGCACCCCATTTGAAAGTGCTATTGTTTGCCACTCATTCGTATTTGTTTATTTTTAAGAATTTTCAATTAAAGTGCAGTTCATTCTCTAATAAAACCTATATAAAACCCAGTTTAAAACTTTTTAGAAAACTAAAAAACAAATAAAAAAAAATTTTCTATATTTCGAAGATTTCACAGAATTTTTTTGAGTCGACAATTCTAGTGTAAGTAGTGTAGTAACTAATAATTACCGTTTAGTTTTTAGAATTGTTTTCCGAAGGTGTTGCGAAAAATGTTAATTTTTTTTACAACACAAAGTTTTAAACTTGGATTTACATGGATTTCGTAAGAGAATAAACTACATTTTATTGTTAAAAATAAATAGATAAGCATGAGTGGCAAACAATATCACTTTGAAATGGGGTGCTAATTATATGATCGATTCTGTATATACAGTGATTCAAGCAAGCGTTCACATGTTCATAATGTTTTTCAAGTTAAAATTGTTTATCATTTTTTTTTTTTTTTTGTAATATTGTTAATGCTTTAACCAAAACCATTTAAAAAATTTTCATGAACATTTTTTATAGGAATTCTTATAGCCTTTCAAAGTTTCATGTAATAATGTGAATGAGTCGGGCGGCTAAAAAATCACGTTTGTACTTTTTCCATATAAACATGTATTTCTTATAAAATAAAATTCTCAAACTGCTTTCAAACAAGGTTTCAATAAACAAAAAATCAACGTCAGTTTATATAAATTGAACTTGTTATATATAAAAGTTTTAAAAAATGATTTAAATCAATGCGATTTTTTTATAGACTTTAAACTTGCATTTTATTAAATATACTAATATTATATGGCCTATGAAACTGCATACCCAAGATTCTCAGATTAAAAAATTCGAAATTTTTATGAAAATTTGTTGAATTTTTAAAAGTTTTGTATAAAGCTTGATGGACTTACATATATGATTTTGGTTAAAGCATGAGCAATATTAAAAAACAAGAAAATTTAACTTGCAAATATTTAAGAAATACAACATATGAACCCTTGCTTGAGTCACTGTGAAGAGCGCATTTGTACAAATATTTTTAAACAACGTCGAGTACGCCTTTATGAATAATTTGTATGTATTTATGTACCATACGTATATATGAATAATCGTAGCATGTGCCTTCTAGCTTATAGTCAACACATATCAAAATACATATGCGTTTAGATATCAGCGATCTACATAAAACAAAAAAAAAAATTATACATAAATACAGAGAGAGAGAGAGATTGAGATACTTATTAGATAAAAAGTGTGAAAATCATTGAAAGTGATTAGCGCACAAGAAAGACACAAAACGAAAATTTTAAACGAAAAAAAAAAACAAAATATTAGCAAGCAAGGAAAATCTGCAAAACGGATAAGCGACTCATAGAAATTCAGAACCAACGAACGGAAGAAATCTCCGTAGATTATTCGAAAACGATCTGGCGTAGATAAAAAGCAACGAACAACGACGATCAAAGAACGGTCCAGTGCAAGAGGAAGGCGGCATACAATACAACCAGCAGCAATAGATGCACATACGGCACCACCAACGAAATAACTAAATGGGAATACAATAGAATCGACAAACCAAGAACCAAGGAACCCAAAAATTCAAAACTAAAAACTGAAAATTGTACGCAGCAAAAAATCTATTTTTGTTTTTTCGTAATACCCAAAGCTGCACACACAAAATTTTCTAAACACTAATTACATACAAAAACAATTTGAAATCACTGAGAAAATCATAAAAATACTATATAGTGTACATATGTATATATACATACATATGTAGAAAAAGAAAACAAAGTGAAGTAGCGTATACGCCAAATAAGAGGAAGTGGAAGCCTTTGAAATAAATTATTATAACTTAGGTACACATGTACAGGAAGATATATGTACATACATAATACATATGTATATTAACTATATGCAGAATCAACGACACACGCCTTGATCAGCAAACAACGACAATCAAAATAGTGGCAACACTTAAATATTACAACAACAAAATATAGAACGTACAACGCAATTCTCATGCTTACGTTTAATGAATGCAGCACACGAAAATAATAATAATTAAATGAAATTATTAAAAAAAAAAAACGAAATTAACAATTAAAATTTTTCAGGCGACACAAGTGACGCAAGCAAAATCTAGAGCATATGTAATATCATTTTAGCGGGATTTCAGAACTGCGTTGCGTTAGACAAATACACATTTACCGCGCTTCTTCCGGTGCGATTACGATCCTAACGAACGAAAGTAAGTAAAAAAAAAACAAAGCACAAATATACTTCAACAAAATACTTTGGCTTACAGCTTAAACTATCTACAAACTAATTAGTAGCATTTAAAAAAAGGCAGTTCAAAATTTTTTAAGGAAAGTAAGTTTTACTTTAAACATCACCACTTATTTCATCCAGTGTTATTGTCAGGTTCGATTTACTTAGTCATTGAATCGATTGAGTTGTTATTCCCTAAAATAGATCAACTATAGCGACGAGGTGGATGATGTTAGATGGGTAGGTTTTAATAATCAGATTGAGAGATTTGGGGAAATCTCTTTAGCTAACCCTGGATAATTTTACTTCAACCTCAGAATACTTATGAAGTTACCTTAGAGGTTGTCTTGCTTCATATTCTTAACGGAAACGATAACCGGCTACTCTCGACTCAGATTCCAAAGGCCTCCGAGTTTTCTCAGATCATAGATTGACTTTTCCCGTCGTCATTAGTCATTGGGCTTAGCTTTGCGTATAATTTTTTTTTCGCCATTTGGGCAATTTTTGGCACTACAGACGATTGACGAATTCCGACATCAAATTACGATTTGTTTCGCCCTTTTCAATTGGTTTGTGTTAGAGGTAGTATAACTATGATGATTCTCAATGCTTCCATTGCACAGGTGCGTATGGCTAGACAGACCAATCGCTAAAACTTTGACCGATCATCAGGACAGTGCTGTATTAGTGGTGATCGGTTTGATCAATGTATTAAATGACTAAAACGTCAGTTTTGGGGATATATGTACACATATGTATATGGGTGTTTCCATGGTGTCGGACGTGACATTCATACGGCCTTGGAGTTAAATAAATCATACGAAAACGGAAGTCACTTATAAAAAAAATGTGCCGTTGTGTATTTCATATACATATGTACCGTCCTTTGGTAGACAAAAAAAATTAGATGCGCTTGGAGCACTGGTGTCGAGAAAATCGATGGAAAGGAGGTGATAACGGACGTTACAAAAACAGAAGTGGCTTCAGCGTACATGTAAAGATAAGCAAAACACTGCGAATCCTGTGAGGTTTTCCTTTCTTAAACATTCTTTAAATAAAGTAAAATTACGGACCATTACAACCAATTCATTTTTAATTATGTAGAAGAAGGTCGTTGTTGGTTAACTGGGCAATTAAAATGTGATAACGGACGTACCAGATTTTTTCCCCATACAATATTTTTACTAGTAATAAAACTATAATTTGTTATTGAATTTTTTCAGTTTTTCTCTCCACCATCTCGCATTTTAATAACCTTTTTTCGCTAAATGAATACAAAATTTAAAGTTGTAAAGCCGTTTGAACTCATTTTTCGGTTTACATTTTTATACAAACACGCATATGTACCCAGTGTTTACCCATGTAGTCATTGACAGGCATACAATGTTTAAGCTTTCATCCTTCTCAGTGTAGGTTTAGCTAAATTTCCCTTCTTTTGGTTAAGGGGACTATGGGGAACTTTAGTGGCGTTATTGGCAGCCATTTTGAGACCAAAATTTCTTAATTAGCTTCAAGGCTGCCGGAAATATAGGGGTAAGGGTGTCTTCTGGATCATCTGCATAGTCAAAATCGTTAAATGCATTGCCTATTAAGCTTTCCAGGAGCTCATCAACAACCAGTGTTCATAGGAAGGGAGATAGAATATCCCCAGCGGAAGCATATGTACACACATACCATATGTATTGCTGTTAAGGCTAGTTCCCAAATAAAACAAAGTCCTTTTCGAAATTATAACTATCAACAGCGATGCGAGTGCAAAGGCGCGAATGCGCCAACAGTTTAAAAATGTCCTCGTCGTTTCCAGGCTTTGATTTGCTTTCATATCCAACTTGGAAATGCCAATGAAGTCGAGGTTTTCGGCGCGACGAAATTCTAGAGCTCTCATTATCTAGTCGGGCATCAGTTTAAGAACGTCGCACGATAAAGACTTGCCCCATCAGAAACTTCGTTTGGCATCAAACGGTTTGTAAAGTACCATCCGAGTTCTGAGCTGGAGATATTGCACATTGCCATTCATTTCATTCAGCCGTGTGTGGAGCCTCTACACTGAGGGAAAAAAATATTAAAATCAAATAGAAACGTAATTGATCTTACTATAAACGTCAACGAAAGTACTGTATATTGGTAAATATTCAATTCAATTACGCGCATATTAAAATGACCGTGTTCGTACTGAAAAAGCATCCATGAAGTGAATAATTAAGACAAAAACTAAAAAAAAAAATTAATTTGCATCTTGCCTGCAGTGGAATTCGAGCCCGACCATCTCCGGATATCAACAACTTGTGGCAAGCATCTTTGCGCACTCAGCTACACCCAGACATATAAATTTGCTTTCAAATGTTGAATATCCATCAACACCACAGCACGCGATTTGTACGGATAAACATGTACTATGTATGAATGTGTGTGTTGTCACCGCTCTCAGAGCGGCGCTCTGCATGCTTGGGGTGCGTATGTACACTTACATACACATACTCAGATGTGAACAGTCAAATACGTGCGTAATAAATTTTGTATGAAAATATTATTTTTAAATACGAACATTTTTAAACGATAATCAAATATAAAGTATTCATTTTTACTATGCATTATTTCCCTCAGTGTACTCGCGGGTCTTTTCCAATGTTTGACGTATGGTTAATCACAGGTCTTTGAAAAATTTACCAGGTCTAAGGTCACACCAATAAGGCCTTATCTATTTGCTGACGTTTTTTAAAGGAAGCGAACCTCAGAGGTGGTCCCATACTAATTTGGTTTAGATCCGATCATAGGATCAGGAAAAAAAACTTATAAATTAAACACATCGCAAGAGTAAGCGAAACCGATAAGAAACAAATAAAAATAAGCTGGTATATTTCCCTCTCTAGTGTTTCTATTCTTTGCATGAATACTGCAAACTACCTATAATTAGTTATAACATCAGAAAGTGTGAATTGGCTTATTAATTGAACAAACTGTAGGTCGCTGTACATCGGAGTTGGAAAATAAATAAGCATAGTTCTTACCAGTAAAGCTCAAAATAACAGCAAATAAACTACAAAAAAAAATGAACAACTGCTACAGAAACAACAACAACAAATTTGTGTACTTAACTAAATTTAATTAGGTATATATGTATGCATATAGCACATATGTAGCTACGAACATTGAAAAAGATAGCAAAAAATTATAAAACGCAGAGACAAACAAACGCACTATTCACTCATACCAGTCATCGTAGTCTGCTCAAAAAAGAACGCTTAGATGGAGGAAGGTCAGCAGTGATCGCATAACCAGTACCTAAAAAGAACCAATAATTATTTTATTACGAACTATCAAATACCCGGCGTGCTTCACCGCTCCTTAAAAGTAATTTTATGTTGTTTCATACCCGTATTGTAATATTTCATTTATTTTATCAATTATAATTAATGAAAACTTTTCAAACAGGTTGCAGCCCTAATAAAAAGTGCTTTCGGCAGTGAACTTTCCTAAACCTCTTCAGTTTGATACCCATATAGTAATATTTAATTTATCTTATCAAAGAAACTAAATTAAAATTTTCTATTTTCGGCTGTGAGCCTTCTTAATCCTCTCTATTTTGACAGCCATACTGCAATATTTACTATATCTTCTAAATATACTTAAACTACAATTTTCAAACAGCTGGCAACTCTCTAGTTTAAGTTAGACCTCTAGCAATACATCGGCGAGAATAATTCTAAAAGTGGTTGATTTAGCTTCTATTGCTTTAATAAAGGCCCGCATATTAATTTTTCTTTAATATCTGTAATGTACACACATCGGTTTGTTACAATTTTATTATATGTATAGATAATATGCACGTATGTACATTAGAATCTGTAATTTCAACCCGTTTTTTTATAACCACAAACATTCTATATGTATATATTATATTCGTCAAGTGATCTAAAATACCCCGCTCCTGTTAACATTTGCGGTTCCGGCTGACCCTAACATTGCAAACGTATGTACACATGTATATTAAATGCATTATTTTGATAAAAAAGATTCTTAGAAGAATTAATTCCAACCGCAAGAATGCGCAAATGCACATACCGGCCGCCCACACGCACACGCACACGCACACACACATACTCCACGCGTTGACTCATCTGACACCCGGAGCCGCAAACAAACACTATGGAGTGTAACAAAAGCGTTTTGCTGAGCGTCACTAATGTAATCGAAAGACAAATGAAAATAAAAGCCGAGATAAATGTGGCATTAAAAAAATCCTGAAGAGAATTTGCAATAAAAGAGCGTTGAATAAACTTCAACTTTAATGAGAGTTTTTCTATATATTTTCTGTATTTTTTTTTTGCTATTGTTGTTTTGTGGCACTGTTGTAAAATAATTTTTTTTTAATTTAAGAGCGAAAAAGTTGCCGAAAATTAAAACGCCGCTTAAATGAAATATAAAAGGAAGAAAATATAAAATACATACATATTTTTATTTTTAACAAACGAATCGAATCGAATAAATATTTATGTATATGCAAATCCATATCTCTCGTCTCTAGTCAAAACGATCTGCGAATTATTAATCAAGTAATAAAAACAAAGCAGCTGAACTGAATTCTGAACACATACGCTAACGATCGACAAAAACGGAGTAAGGAAGAATTTGGAAGACAGTCAATTTCAAATAAAAGTAAGTATCAGCAATAAATTATGCCGGCTACACTCACGCCAAAAAATATTGGCATAGATAATTTGTCACAATCTCTGCAACAGTTTTTATTTTAATTGGTTTCCGCAAATTTTTTATAAAAATATGGTTCATACTACTACACAAAACAATAAAACAAAAAACTGAATTCTAAACTTTGTACAAAACTCATGAAAAGTCAATAAGTTTTTATGCAGATTTTAAACTTCTTCATCAGATTTTTTAGAATTTTTTAGCATAACGAATTACATGTTTGAAGTTGGACTTACTGTCGATTTTTGGCAATTTTAATTTTTTTGAACTGTTGTAGTATGAGCCATATTTTTATAAGAAAAATTGGCGGAAAAATATTTAAATAATAATGGTTGCATATATTGTGGAAAATTCTCTGTGCCAATACTTTTTGCCGTGGGTATACATAAAATGTACATACATATGTACATATATGCATTTGTAAGAAAATCATAGTTAATATAGCTATAGGGAAGCTTACATTAGACTGCATCACTCCCCATACAAAAAAAAATCGGTACTATTTTTCCATTGGAATTATAAAATCTATTATATTTTAAGACGTCCACCAAAATATTTCGGAAAAATATTAAGATTTAAGTGAGCTGGACCGACTTGAAAATACCTCCAAAAATGGAGTTTTTTTATGAATAAAAATAGTTTCTTAAAGACTTTTTTTGAAAATATCCCCTCAAATGACAAAACGGTTTAAGTTTAAAATATTTGCATAAAAATATTTAAAAAAAAAAATTTTTAAAAAAATTGAACGGAATCGTAATGATGAGATTGTTTGTTGATGCTGTTTTTTAACTTTTTTCAAAGATTGGTATAGGAAAAAGCTTAAAAAACTGAACCTAAACTCTTCCTATTTAGACTTAAGAGGTGTCATTGGAAACGTATTTTCTCGTCCTTTTTATTTCTTTACTAATAAACTCATTCAAAGGATGGAAGAGAAAGGTAGGATGAACGAACGTCATTCAAAGTTGAATTAAGATGTGTTGGTATTCGAAAAAACAAGATGGGACACGAATGACGTCTTTTTGGCCAGAAATAAGAATAGTATGAAAATACTTTTCTATTGAGATCCCATAAGTCTAAATCAGAACATTTTTGGCCCAGTTATTGAAGTTTTTCGTAAAAAAATCTGTGAAAAAAGGTAAAAGAACAGCATCAAAAATCTCATTCTTACGGTTCCGTTGAAAAGATTTTTAAATATTTTTATGCAGATTTTAGATTAGATGTCATCTAAGAGGACTTTTTTCAAAAAGTTCTTTAAGAAACATTTTTATTCATAAAAAACTTCATTTTTGGAGGTATTTTCAAATCGGTCCAGCTCGCTGAAATCTTAATATTTTTCCGAAATATTTTGGTGGACGTCTTAAAATAGAATAATCCCGGCGGAAAAACCGCAACTTTTTTTGGTGATGCAGTCTAATATACATACATCTGCTCTGTATGTGTGTATTTGTCTGAATATGGCAAAGAAGTCATATGGTCTATGGTGCGTCTCGGCCAGTTGGTGCGTATGTAGTAAAAAATTTTTAACAGCGGAAATATGCGTGCCATATTTGATTTTCGTTTAGTTTTTTGTCAAGAAAACCGCATGTCCCGAATATAGCCGCTTTGGCGCTATTCGGCAATTGACGGGTACGAGGGGCAGCAGGGCGTACAAGTGATTTAGTAGCTGCTGCATTAAAAATCGTTAAATCGAAACGAAAACAACATTATTTATGTGTGTATATGTATATATTTTGCCGCATAAATCTTAAATATGTAAATTTCGACAAAAAACTAAACACTTTTGGAATGCACACGCTTCGGAAAGTGTGATATACATGAAGAAACCATTGCACAGTGTGAGATTTGGTCAATCTAGGACGTCAAAAGAAAAAAAAATAAATGTGCTTGAAAATCGATCATATTTTGTAATTCGTTAGAAAATACCCACATTGTTACGAAAATAAGCGTAAAAGAAAATAAAAGAAATGTCAATGGCATGATAACAGCTATCAAACGCGTGCTATTGAACAGCATGTAAAAACAAAGTTGATTGGATCGATAACAAAGCTTTGAGCGATCAAATTAAAGTTGTGCGGGTTTTTTTTGCCAAACAGTTTTTTTGTATTATAGTTCAATACTTTCTCTAAAAATATACATTACCCTTATATTTGCACTTATGTATTTTAATCAAAATATTTTATAAATTTGGCATGCGTGCAAAGAAAAACATAGGCTTCAGCATGGCTATGGAAAACTTGTTCCAACTAGTGTAAAAGGGGACTAGTTTCGAACTATGCCAAAAAGACTAAGCCTATACAGGGTGTCCCAGTGAAAAGTGCTTTTCTTTTGGGGGATGATTGGAGAACCTCTCTGAACTTGGCAGGACAACTTTTTCTCAAAGCAAAAATTCCTATCGCATAATTTGCCGTTAATTATCCGTTGTTTATCCGTGAAAAGAATTATTTTGCCGCGGAAACATTTTAAAAAATATCGCGTGCCCTGCTAACTTCCGTGGAAGTTAGCAGGGCACCTTCTGAAAACCGATAAAGGAAACCAGCTAAACCCAAACTAACTATCTGATAATTTGCCGTAAATTATCCGTTGTTTATCCGTGAAAAGAATTATCTTGCCGCGGAAACATTTAAAAAAAATATCGCGTGCCCTGCTAACTTCCGCGGAAACATTTTAATAAATATCCACGGAAGTTAGCAGGGCACGCGATATTTTTAAAATGTTTCCGCGGCAAAATAATTCTTTTCACGGATAAACAACGGATAATTTACGGCAAATTATCAGATAGTTAGTTTGGGTTTAGCTGGTTTCCTTTATTGGTTTTCAGAAGGTGCCCTGCTAACTTCCACGGAAGTTAGCAGGGCACTCGATATTTTTTAAAATATGTCCGCGGCAAAATTATTCTTTTCACGGATAATTTACGGATAATTAACGGCAAATTATGCGATAGGAATTTTTGCTTTGAGAAAAAGTTGTCCTGCCAAGTTCAGAGAGGTGATTGGAGAGGTCTAGACGAACAAACAATTGTATGAGAGGTGGGGTCTAAAATGCAACCCTGTGGAGTTATAGGTTTAAGAAGGTGATCGGCAGTAGTTCTAGAAAAAAATTCTCACGCCTAAACCAAAAACCCTAATGAAAAACTACCTATGGAGCTTTTTTAGCTAATTTTATCAGCTTTAAAAAAATATTTTTAGTTTCTAGGGAAATATAGGCATTATAAAGTGAAATTTCGATCCTTGTTTAACTTTGGCGGCCATTATGGTATAACAAAGATCCTACTAACCTGTATTTTTTAATTTTTGTTCAAAATTGCCATGCAATTTCCTTCAAATTTGCCCGCCATATGTGTTACAAATTTTTTGGTTTTACTCCGGAAAAATTTTCTCCAGCTAGTCTTTTGGTATAAAAAAGGTCCTATTAACCTATATTTTTAATTTTGTTTTTTAAAATTGTCATGAAGTTTCCTTCAAATTTGCCCAATATATGTCATACAAATTTTTTGGTTTTACTCCGGAAAATTTTCTCCAGCTAGTCTTTTTAGGGTTAGTTCGGAGCTAGTTCTCTTTGACACTAGTTGGAACTAGTTATTCATAACCATGTTAAAGCTTATGTTCTTTTTGAAAATCATGCTAAATTTCAAGTTGATATCTCTAAAACTTTGGCTAAAATTAAATTTTGATGTCGTAGATTGGCAAAATCTCGCACTGCGCGTTGGCTGCGTCATTTTTTACATCATAATTTCATAAATGATTGCAGTTTCAGTTAAATTATTGTACTAAATAATAAATGTCGGATAGACTAGAAATTCGAGCTGTGGCATATAATTTTAATAAAAGTTTAAACTAATTATTGAAATCATAAATTTATATAGAAAGTTTTTGTAAGTATTTTTACTTACACTTAGGGGCAAAATTGAGTCAATAATAAAAAAATCACAATTTCAGCGTTTTTCGATGGTTATTCGGCAAAATTTTTATGGATTTTCGCGAGTTGCAGCGTAGCAATATCTCTAATAAATGATATGGTTGCAAAATTGTGTCAATGTGTTAATTAACAAAAATTGATGGAGTGCATATTCGTTAGCGAAATTTAATATTTTTATGGTGGATTGTAGTGCTTTAAACTATACTCTAATATATATTAAAAAATCCAATACAAATTTGCCAAATAATCACAGAAAAATGCATAAATTGTGATTTTTCTTTTATTATTAACTCAATTTTGCACCAAATGTAATAATCATATAAAAGTGAAAATAAAAAATTGAAATTGTTNTTGAGATTGAAAATGAAAATGTGTGTGTGAGTTTGTGAGTAAATTTAAAAATTAAATTGTTTGGAAACGTCAAGAATTTTAAAAGTGACTCTCAGCGGTTCTACCTTACTATATTTTTATCATGGTATATTCTATGGGTTTCCTAAATCCTCGGGTTCGTTTCACTGGATTGTTAAATAAACGTTCAAAGTGACCAAATTACCGTACAATTACCTTTATTGTACAACAAACACTTTATAATACTTGTTAAGGCAATTAAAACAGTTTAAAATACTTGCTAAGGCACTCAATACAACTCAATTTATCGAACATTTCATTCTACGATTCTCGATGTCAGAACTTCTACATATTTTATCACGCATTCTGTCATTCTCTTGTTGTTCGCTTTGGACCGCAATTCGTGTTTTGCAGTACTTGCCACAATATGTTTGTGTTTGGCCGAAAAGTTTCATATCCAAGATGGCCTCGTCCACGAAATGGCGAATTTCATAATTGTTTCATTCATTAAATGGAAGGCCTTTACAATTAGAACACAATGCATGTCGGATCATCGAGTTTAGAGAGTTAATGCCTTCGAATGGATCTCCCACCTAAGCCAAGATTTCGTATCGTGTCGAGGCCTGTGTGGCATAAGGGTGGCTAAAATTGATATTTCCCTCATGATACACTCCCCAAGTTAAAGTAAAAGGATAAAGCCCGCCGAGAACTGTGTGGCATTAGCGTTGATAAAAATGATATGTCGTTATCGTTTTCCCCTCAAGACTTGGCACATCTTGCTGTACAAGAGCCTTGTCCCTCTACTGCACATCATTATCAACATCGTTATTATTATTTTTTTCAATAAAACTGCTTAACTGAAAAATTGTTTACTTATTTTTTTATTTCTGTAAACTTGTGAACTTGTGTAATTGATGAAAATCATTATTTAACCGTTCAAATAAGATTTCGGTTTTTTTTCAATCATATAATAACCGTAATTTTTAGCCTTAATTATTTTAATTCGGAAATAGCACAAATATGGTATAAAAGTTTTAACTCAATTATAAACATGAAGATTGAGCAAAATTTAAAATACTCATATAACACTGTGGAACACAAAAAAAAACTAGAGTGCGCATATATCAGGTTTGATAGCTTTTTTCGTGTTTTCGAGAAAAAAGTTTTCATGATCCAAAAGTCTGAGTATAAGGGCCAAACTTTTTTCACAAATTTTGAAAATGTATCGGTTTTTGGGCTTATATTTGTTGAAAATAGCCCACAAAGCAAACATAAGCTAAAAAACGACGAATTTTCAAAGTTTGAGGAAAAAATTAGCCGCTATACTCAGATTTTTGGATCATGAAGATTTTTTTCTCAAACCCGATAAATGAGCACTCTAGATTTTTTTTATTTATTTTTTGTTCCACAATGTAATTGATCGAAAATTTAGAAATTTTCACAACAGAAAACAAATTTTATCATCATTCGCTTTACTGTCATATCCAGCAAAGGCAAACAAACGTTGCAATTGTTGAGGCCAATAATGTTGTTGTTGTTGCAACAGCAAATTCCCCTAAGAGTTTTGGAGGGATAGTGTTGGTGTAGCAAACCTTGGCACTGTAGGTGTTCTACAAATTTAACCTCGAATTTGCACTCATTTTACATAGCAGCTATAGTAGCTATCACAACGTCCTGTGCTGCCCTTACCGTGCCCCGTCCATCGAAACTCTTAGACATCTCGAGGACATTTACCTGCGGGGTAGAAGCACTTTCTGGATGTATATCCTTAAATCATTTTCCTTTAAACGTTTCCGGGGTCGTCATTACAACGGACGGGGTCTCATTCAAGGTAAAATTATCCTCTCCTTGGAGTTAGTTTTTACGATGCGTGTCTAAAATCCATCGTAGAATTTTCGCAACTCTTGGTGAACGGACGCTGCATATTTCAGTGCAACCAGGGCTGCCAACTATCCTTGGCTATGAAGTGCCATATTGAGGATGAAATAGTACCAAAATGTGCCAAACAGAAAAATAAAAGTGCCAAAACAGGTGCCATCATTTTGAAACCATCCCATTTAGCAATAAAAGAAGAACTACATTTTTAAAACAAAAGTGCAAAGCCAAAATAAGATAACCCAGTTGAATAATCTTTACAAATTAGAATATTTTAGTTGCGAAAGAGAAGTACACGCAAAGGATTTCACAGAAACGTATTAAAATATTACTATTTTTGGAAAGTGCCATTTCGGCACTTTGTGCCGAATTGAAAAATTAAGTGCCATTTGATGTAAAATAGGGCCAAAAATGGCACGATTTGAGCCAAGTTGGCAGCCCTGAGTGCAACCTTAAACTAAGTACGTCGTAGTGACCCCATTACATCTCATTCTCTTTCACAATGGTTTAAGGCTTTGGTGGTTGTTCGCACTTTTAACCAGCCTACTACAGCGGCCGCTTGATAATAGGCCTAAAATAATAATTAAAATCTTATAAAATGCTTACTCGGTACGGGTCTTTGATTCGAAAGAAATTTTAATTTCAGACAAAATCCTATAAGAATCTAAAAACATTTGAAGGGCCTTAAAAATTGGTTTTGCAGTGCTCTTAGGTATTTAAGTCCAACGATATAAATTTATTTATAAGTAATTCCTAACTAATGATATTCTATTAATAGCAAATGTGTGAGTACTTACAAAAAATGCAAGTTTTCGAATGATTCATCAGAGAACCAGCTTAGTTTGCTAACCAATGCCGGTTCTTAACTTACTCATGCATAGTTGTACAGACATGCCTATACATGCATGCCAATACAAATATACATAAATGTATATAGGAACCCAGTAGAAATCAGTACATGAAGTATGTATGCTGTATGAGTGAAAAAATTTGAACAATTCATGAGTCCAATTCTAGTAAACTGCAAGCGAACGTACTTTTAAGTACATTTCTTGATAAATTTGACTACTATAAAGCATCGTAAAATTTTTGTATATTCTCAGTCTTGTGGAAAAATTTTAGTTAACGGACGTGTTGTGCGATAATATAAGAATTTTACTGCTATTGTATTAATTCAGCACTAATACTGTTTCATTAATGCAGCATTAGTAATTTTATAAGCATGAATTACCAAACGTGTTAAATGGAAACGGAAGTACATTCCACCATGTTGTATGCATGAGTTTCTACTGGGTAGTATACATATGTTGGCGGCCCCTGTGGGATAGTGATTAGCAGTGCGCGCTACCATTCCGCAGGGCCTAGATTCAAGGCCGGTTCAATCCAGTATCAAAAAATTAAAAGCAAAAAAAAGTTGTTTCTAATAGCGGTCGCTACTAGACAAGCAATGGCAAACATTCGAGTATATTCCTTCCATGAAAAATAGCTTCTCAGAAAATTACAGTCGCCGTTCGGAGTCGGCGTTAAACTGTAGGACCCTCCCCTTTGTATGACAACATTAAGGCGCACTCCATAAATAGGAGGAGAAGCTCGGCCAACCACAACATATGTCTTAGCGCCAATCTAATAATATGTATGTATATGTATATGCATATATGTGTATAATCCCTATCGGAATTAAAGAGACAGTTTAAAAAATTAATTAATTAACAATTTTTTTTGGAAATATGTTACTTTGTCCGACTTTTCGACTATTATTTGTATACCCGAGGGCACGTGTGCACTCTTATTTACGGACTGACTTTGTACGCATAACGGTTGTTTGTACAACCTAAAGGAATCGGGATAGGGAAAAGTAGATTAAGCCACGCTCACCTCCCATACAACGCTATTTTGAAAAATTGCAAAAAGTGCAATATTTCCGCAAAAACTGAATCCATCGCCATTTTAATGTAGTCAGTTACTTACAAGAAAAATAAAAGCATTTTAACCAGTTGTAGGTAATAAAAGGGTCCCCTCATTAAATTGCTTTTAAAGTATTTGATTTTCCAACAGGGAATGTACTTAAATATATGTATGTATGTACATACAAACGTGTATGCACTTTCAAACTCTTGACCGATAATTTGGCAAATGGGTAGTAGGTTCTCAAGTATCGTAGGTAGATAAGTAAAAGAAAGAAAGATTTAGCTGATCTCACCTTCAGCAGAAATAATTTGAAACAACACTTGATAAACTTGAACGCCTACACAGCATTCACAGCAATAAGTGTGAGTGTATATAGATTTCTATAAATACATATTACGTTTATACCCTCAACACCCGGTTAAATTATTGTACTTGTCCAAGTTAAGATAGACACCTGGTTGTTAGATTCCCCTACTTTTTATTTTTGGAAGACATCTAAATTAATATTAAAAGTAGGCTGTAATTTTTTAACTATCACCTCAAAACTATAAGGAAAACTTAAAGGCAACTTATACCCATGGATGTACGTATGTTGGGTATACACACAACAATAGTGCCTTATTCAAGTTAACTTAAGTTATTCGACTATTATATATGGGCATTCCCATGGTGGCGCACGTGACAGTCGTACGATTTCAATGTGATACAAAAAAGGAATACCATTTGTTTTCTTTAACTTTTTTGGGCCATTGTATAGCACATAATTAGCTCTATATTTAACCGAAAAATGAAATCAATCGAACTGCTTGGTCCTGAAATATAAGCATTTAAAGAGAGTGTCGTTACGTGACAAAAAATGGAAGTTGATTTTTTCTTTTCTTACAAAATCGCAAAACTCTGCGAATTGTGGATGGCTATTTTCATGAAACTTATTTTAATATGATTTGGAGCAATTCTAGTTATTTTTAGAGTTTTTTGAATTAATGCAAATTGTTTCAATTCTCTTTTACAACCCCAAGTGTGAAACGTGACGTGACGTGGCGTCACGTGACATAAATTTCCATCGTTATATTTTTGTTAATATTGCTTTTAAATGAATTTTTAACGCAAATAAAACATGTATTTTATGTAGAATATACTTTATATTTTGACTTCAGCGCCAATTCAGGGTCAATTTATTAGAAATCTATGATTTATTATGTTTCAACCACATACGCCAAATTCGAACCAAATCGGACCATAAATACGGTTTTTCGAAATATCTCGACCTTGGCACCACCTAGGAAGACCATTTTATGCAAACATGATTCTACTTACATAGCCAGTATATATTTTAAAAAGCAGACAAATCGGCCCGTAAATACGTTAGATATAAAACTTTTATTTTTTTTGTCGTGGTGGACCTTCCGCTGGAAACACCCATATATATATATTATTTAATATATGCGACTGATTTGGCAGTGTTACAGNTCAATCGAACTGCTTGGTCCTGAAATATAAGCATTTAAAGAGTGTGTCGTTACGAGACAAAAAATGGAAGTTGATTATTTCTTTTCTTACAAAATCGCAAAACTCTGCGAATTTGGGATGGCTATTTTCATGATTGATATGATTTGGAGCAATTCTAGTTGTTTTTAGAGTTTTTTGAATTAATGCAGCTTGTTTCAATTTTCTTTTACAACCCTAAGTGTGAAACGTCACGTGACGCTACGTCACATAAATTTCCATCGTTATATTTGTGTTAATATTGCTTTTAAATGAATTTTGAACGCAAATAAAACATGTATTTTATGTAGAATATACTTTATATTTTGACTTCAGCGCCAATTCAGGGTCAATTTATTAGAAATCTATGATTTATTATGTTTCAACCACATACGCCAAATTCGAACCAAATCAGACCATAAATAGGGTTTTTCGAAATATCTCGACCTTGGCACCACCTAGGAAGACCATTTTATGCAAACATGATTCTACTTACATAGCCAGTATATATTTTAAAAAGCAGACAAATCGGCCCGTAAATACGTTAGATATAAAACTTTTATTTTTTTTGTCGTGGTGGACCTTCCGCTGGAAACACCCATATATATATATTATTTAATATATGCGACTGATTTGGCAGTGTTACAGACCAGGGACGTGAACCGGATGAAAAACTTGGTCGGTTCGGTTCAGCGGTTCGAACCGTTTTTGCACTTTTGGATTGGTTCGTCAAAGCGGTTTTTTTGGTCTGTGAACCGGGATTTCGGTTCGGTTCGGTTCAACAGTTCGAAAAATAAAAAAATTACGCACAAGTTTAAGTGTCAAGTGTCAAGTGCAACAACGCGCAAGGTTAAGGGTCAAGTGTATGTCAAATGATATGCCTTTACATTTGATATTGTCACATGGTAAACAAAAATGGTGGGTATTACCATGTTTACCAAAAAGCAAAAAAGTGGGTACATTTATCTATTGAAAATTGGTTGAAACGAACCTTTGTGGAAAATTTCGGTTCGGTTAATGGTTTAGTTAATTAATGGAAAAGAGCGGTTTTCCGGTTCAAAACCGGTTCACGTCCCTGTTACATACATCGAAAGTTCCGAAATTTTTCCCCTTCTTCAATAGCATTGAGTACAGGGCTGCCAACTATGCTTAGCTATGAAGAGCCATATTGAGGATAAAACAGTGCCAAAATGTGCCAAATAGAAAATTAAAAGTGCCATCCTTTTTAATCCATCCCATTGAGCAATAAAAGAAGAACCACATTTCTAAAACAAAAGTGCAAAGTCAAAATAAGATAAACCAGTTGAATAATCTTGAAAAATTATAAAATTTTAGTTACGAAAGAAAAGTACACGCAAAGGATTTCACAAAAACGTATTAAAATATTACTATTTTTGGAAAGTGGCATTTCGGCACTTTGTGCAAAATTGAAAGCCATTTGATGTAAAACAGGGCCAAAAATTGCACGATTCGAGCCAAGTTGGGTGCCCTGATTGAGTACTAAATCGCCTAAATTTGGTCATATAGTTGTTTTTAGGACTACTTTGTTAAAGAGTATTAAATATATTATTTGTGGTATTCACAACGGAGTCGTAAGTATCGGATTATTGTGTGTCGTAAAATTTAAAAGCTTAAATAAATGCTTACACGACTTGAAACCACAACCAGCTATTTTTTATCACTTTTAAAATACATAATATGGTAACTTGCGAACCTCCCTAATATAGTTTTAGCCGTTTAGAGTTAGAGACATATGTACAACAATACGACACTTAACACACCGTTGTGAATACCCCGTTTGTTAGAAAGAAGTTTATTAATATATATCTAACATAAAGCTAGCTAAGAGTGAAATGTTGCAGAGTCCGCTTTTTCTAAAAAAATATATTTTAATGCAAGAAGCAATCAAAACTGCATCGTTTTCTAAAATACCGATTACCTATTTTATTTCTAGGCATTTCTACTCAGTGAAACTAAAATTTGCTAAGTCCAAAATAGTCACAGAAAATGTGATAAGTCCCAAGGAATACAAAAATTATTTATCAACATCATGGAATTCGATTCGTTTAGAGTAGTTTTAGCTTGGAGTACGCAAAAACTTCTAATAAAATTTTAGAAAAACTAGTCCTTGAAGAAAGTGAATTTGAAAGGTTTTTGTTCTCTCCTGTGATATTTTTTTTGTCCGTCTACGAGAGGCCTCGATAGTACTGCAACCCGAACCTTCTACTTTCAGTTGGACAACACTCAAGTTAAAATCAGAGCCATAAGAGGTTACTACTAGGGAGCAGTAGTGGGGCATGGACAGGCCAGGCTCTACGGCTTGCCTTTCAATAGAAAGGATGTTATTCAATTAATTAGAAATATAAAAATAAAACAAGCTACCCTCTGGAAACTAACTGGTCACAACCGCCCACAATGTCACATGCAACGAGTAGGTGCGATCGTCGAGTTAGAATGCCAACGCAATAATGTAGATTGCATATAGTTTCCGAATGATTATTTTTTCATAGTTACTATCTTATTAAATTTTTTGTTATGCATAGTTTAATGTGAAAATTAATTCCAATGCAGAATAATTGCTAAGCCCTACAGTATTCTACTAATGTTTTTTATTTCCTTTTTTTGCAGACGACTCAAGAAATATTCTTCACACACTTACACCGTAAATGAGGCCATTTGCCATTCAAAAATATACCATGTATATAAAGCAACAAATATAATTAAATTGTATTTAGATTTGTAATGCAAATTACTTTGTGATATTTAAAAACTAAAACACTCATTTTAATTGAACTGAATATTCATGATTATTAGTTGTATTGAAAAAAAAAATATTGTGTTGGAAAAACCAAAGATTTTTTATAGTTTCAAAGAAACTTTAATTAAAATTACATACATACATATATTGTATAAAAATTAGTGTTGTGAACAATCACTTAACGCAAACAGTGTAAAACTCATAAACAAATACAAAAATATATTAAATACAAACAAAAAATTGAAATGGCTGAAAAAGTGGATCAAACACAAGCGACACAACAGCTGAACAATCAACATAATGATGCACGCAAAATACGTAAATCGCCAGATTTTCAGCCAATGGCCAATATAACACCTGGTGCCATACTCAGAGAACGCAGCTTTGTGCGCACCTCCAATCAACAGGTGGGTAATTGCGATGGGGATTTAACTTTTCTTTTATGTTTTATGCATCCCACATACATACAAACATATGTGCATATAAAATATAAGCTGTTAAGTGAATGTATTTAATTTTTGAATGAGAGAAAATTATAATAAGCCATAAGAAAAGCAGGTGGTCTGAATTAATTACTCAAAAGAGCTGTAAACGTTTAACGGCGCCTCCGAGCAGCCGATGGTTTTTGTGAGACCTTTTTCCGCCCCGTTCAGGACATCTGCCGATACCGAGAGCTCACGCTTAATAAACTGACCTTTAACCATCTTCGGTCGACTAACAGGTTAAAGGATTTCAACTTAGCAATGCGAGCTTTGCGAGCTTTGCGGTCAGCGCCAAACCAAAGCCCATCGGTACAGGGGCAGCCCACCTTTTCAGTAAAGTAAAGTGATCTATATCGAAAAAATTTATTTTATATGGGGAAAAAATATTTTTTTGTAGAAATGGTAGAGAATTCTTGAAAATCAATATTTTTTGATCGGAAAACTCTATTTCTCTTCATTTAATATTTTTATATCGGACAAGTCTGTTTAAATAAAGTATTACTCTTTGAAGTCTCCTGACGAGAAACAGAGTTTTCCGATTAAAAAAAAAATTACCCATATAAAATATGTACATGGAAAACTTTGAACTTTTTTGATTTCCCGTACTTTACTTTACAGACAAGGATGATATAGGCGTTCGTGTGACAACCCGTGGACTGCTCCTGTACCGATGGGCTTTTAATCGGCTTTTGATTTCAAAAAAAAAAAAAAAAAAACAGGGGTATATTTTTTCGGTATAAAACAACACTAAGGGGTAAGAGCATTAAAATTCCAAAAGACGAAGCAGGAATGATGTAATATTTACGGCTGAGCGGATTTAGATTAAATTTGGCACACGGATCGCTTATTATTGTGCCTATAATTTGGGATATTTTTTAGGTTTTTGAAAAGGGATGCCACCTGTTTAAAATGTTAAACGTTGGAGTAGGAGTGGTCTGGAACTCCCAGCTGAATCAAAAAAGTACAGCTCTAACCGTGCCTTTTGCCCTCTAACTTCTTAACTTACGTAAACTTTTCTTGTTTCACCAGACAACGACAACATACAACATAGAGACAATAGATTTCATTTAGATAACGCTATTGCCTATTGCACGTCAAACGTTTATTGTTGATCTAAGTTCCACTAGCGCACCCTAATTGATAAATTTTTACAAAACTTATCCTTTTTGTTTTTCAGAATATTAACAAAAGGCGCAGTCTCGCTTTCAATGTACAAACTGCTGCAAATCAACATGGACAAATGCGTGGAAAACCTGCCATAGACATATATAGACCACCGAGTAAGTAAAGACTTTTTTTTTATCACTTTCAAATAGCTTGTACTAAAAAATGCAGTAGCAAAAGTTACTATTAATTGAATTAATTTTTTAAACATTGATTTTGATAACTTACTCTTGTATAGTACTGTTAAAGTAATATTTCTTGTAAATTAAAAAATAATAATAATAATATGAGCTCTTATAGTATAGTGGGTTTTTTTTCAAATTATATCGTCGCTTGGCGCACAAAACCTCTCATACGCCAAAGGCAATGCGACATATCGGATGGTCCCGGCTATTTATCCGAGTTCAGCCAGGTCGGTTAAAAAATATGCGACCTGAAGGGTAGTGTTGTCAAGTAAAAAAAAAACTGCTCTATTGTAAATTGTTAGTGGGAAAGTGGAGATGGAAATTTTTGTTTCCTTATATACGTGACTTATGATCCAGCTACACAAGATCTGACAAGATGAAGCAAAAGAAAAAAGTAATTTTCTAGCTGATGTTTGTAATTTCGGCACCATGTTATTTTCTTTGAAATTAAACAAACATAAACAAAGAATATGAAGACGAAACATAAAGAAAAATTACCGATTAGTGCGATTACCGCGCACTTACTTCATTTTTATTATATTTGAACAAAAAATTTATTGAAAATCGCTTAAAAACCACTGAAATTAACCACCGCCAGAATACACATAAAGAAAGAGATGTAAAAAACAAAAAACAAAACAGAAATAGCAAACTTCAAAATTACGAACGCCACACACTTTTTTCTCAAATGGATGCTTGTCAACCGGTCAGATCTGTTCCAATTGGTTCATATACGCGACTTATAATTTAAATAAGTATACATATTACGCAAATACTTCGCATAATTACTCATTTAAATTGGTCACATGTTACTTGCCAGCTACCAACAGGGTTGCTTAAGTAGCTAAAAGGAAATTTTTCTTCTCGCTTACAAAAAAAATGCACCTAGTGTGAAAATTCATAATATGGCTTGTTGCGAATCTCCTAAATACATTTTAAGGTGTTTAAAGTTTACGCCGTACAACAATACATACGACACTTACGACACCATTGGGTCAGGATAAGCAAAATAGATTTGTTTTTATGCAATCTCATACCTGGTATTTGCATTTGGCGTTTACGAGGTATTGCACGCCAAGCGATGATAGATCGACATTTGACTAGTTGAGTTCATACTCAGTTCAGTGGTACCAGCTGATAGGCGTCTTCTAAACCTGGGCCCTTTCTAGAGAATTGTTGTTTGTGGTTCTTACTAATTTATGTATTGGCATATAGCGGCCACGCGGCTATATATACACTCGTTTTATTATATCTAATTTTTCTTTTACCATTGCACTATGGGCCGCGAAGCGATCACAACTTGCCAAAATTCAAAATCTTATCAGATTGGGGTTTTTGGGTTTTTGTGGTTCGCTGATTAAGGGCCGGTTTCTCAAAGTCTGGTTGACACTAATCCCCGGTTAAACATCGTTATCGACGTTACCGACACCGTGTTATATGCATGGAGTCGAATACGTCGATAACGATGTTAACCGATGATTAAGTACCAGACTTTGAGCAACCGGCCCTAAGAATCTGACGTTAAATTTTAAAAATTCAAAATGGCGCTGATTGTGAAGACAAACTCAGAATAAAAAAGTCCAATATGGTGGACAATTTTTAATTCGTGTTTTTGAAGTCACAAATTAAAAATTTAGTATCAAATGTTGTTAATTCAAAATAGCCTATTCAATATCACCTCCAAATGTACGACATCAGTGAATCCCTTTAGAATTCGCTTCTTAGAAGCTTTTGAGAATGACGATTACTTCAAAGCAATCTATTTTGTTGGCGAATTTCAAAATTTACCATTGTATAAAAATTTTCTCTTTGCCGCTTTTTTGTACAAGCTAGGAAAATTTTTTAAAACAGTTAAAAATGTCGATTTAGCGCTTTCTTTATATGACAATGGATCAATACATGAAAATTTTCAAAATTTCACTGTTAAAATTAAATCTCTTTTTTATTTGCAAACAAAGTTCAATAAAACAATGCTGAATATTTTTTTTTTTAATTTGGATTTTACGTAAATGCGCTGTCGATATATACGTCTCTGCGGTACAATATATAGGAAAAGGTAAATGATTATCTGAGTTACAAACGTATATATCAGCTAGGTTACTTGGCATACAGTTTAGTTTGACAAAAAATACACAATAAGTTTATAATGACTTTCAAAATTGTTATATAACTTATATGATTTACTTTGAAAAATAAATAAATTTATTTTGGTGCGGAATAAATTTTTTCGGCAAATTCATCCACCCTTTTAGCACTATGTGCGAAGAAATTTTAAACATCTCTGGCAAGTTTTACGACTTCTACGGGATTTTTTTTTATACGTTTGGAAAAGTATCAAAATTTAAAAAGAAGTGTCCCTCCAAAATTCATCGGCAAATGTATCACCTTTGATCCACTTGGATCAAAACTGGTTGGTGGTAACGAAGTTAACTTTATATTTTCAGAATATAAAACGATATGTCCATTATGATTAGGGCTGCCATATTTGTGTGACGCAAAACCGGGTGATTTCTTTGAAAATGTTCTGAACACCCCAACCCCTCATAGCACAAAAATATGCATATACACTTGCGATATGATTCACAACTTTTTACATA
Organism: Rhagoletis zephyria; assembly: GCF_001687245.7. NCBI lineage: Eukaryota > Metazoa > Arthropoda > Insecta > Diptera > Tephritidae > Rhagoletis > Rhagoletis zephyria. The sequence continues at coordinate 489,060 of NW_016157169.1, read as the reverse complement.
CCACCGTGACTTTTTGAAACATTACGTTCAACTTTTGCCACTTTTTATTGTCTATGTGGAATGGAATTTTGGGATTTTTTGCAATAAAATAAATTACACTTTCACCGATTTTTAAGTATGTATATTAGAGTGGTCCAAAAAAATAGAGTCGGAGTTTTAATGCCGGCACACCCTAGGATTGATCTATATCGAAAAAAATATACCCCAATTTTTTTTATTTTGAAATCAAAAAATATTTAGGGAGTGCTCAAAGCGCTCAAAGCGTTCCATGTATTTTATATAGAGAAAAACATCTTTTCGTAGAAATAGTGTAGAATTCTTGAAAATCAATATTTTTCGATTGGAAAGCTTTACTTATCTACAGAAGACTCCCAATAATAATACCCAATTGTTTTTTTAACAATTTTTTCATGGTAACTATATTTTATAGATCCTCCAAAGCCCTTAGAAAATGCAATTGGGGGACCAATAATCTTTTATCATAAAAAATGGTTAAATAAATAATTGGCTATTAATACTGGAAGTCTCCTGAAGAGAACCACAGTTTTCCGGTCGAAAAATATTGATTTTCAAGAGTTTTATACCATTTCTACGAAAAATTGTGTTTTCTCCATATAAAATACATGGAAAACTTTGTGCGCATTGATCACTCCCTAAATATTTTTTGATTTCAAAATACGAAAATATGGGTATATTATTTTCGGTATATAACAATCGTAGGGGGTGGCGGCATTAAAAATTCGACCTTATTTTTTTACATACATTTTTGGACCACTTTAATGTAAGCCCTGACCCCATGCGACCACTTATGTAATATTTTTTGACGGAGGTAATTTTTTAGTTTTGTATCTAAGTTTGAAGTCAAAGTTATGACTTTCTTTCTTAAAGTTAACTACTATAAAGAACTTTAATATTTATGACAATAAACATTTCGTTTTATATATTTAGTCACGGCTAGAACATCGTCGTGTACACATGTGCCGCTATTCGCTTGAGTGCTGACCCCATGCCGCAACAAACAAAACATTTTTTGGCGGAGGTGAAGTTTTCATTTTTATTTTGTTAAGTTTTATGTCGAAATTATGTTTCTGTTTTTTTAAGTTAACGATAATAGAGTAATTTAATTTTTTTAATAATACACACTTCGTATTTTTATTTTGAAAACTCTTTTCAACACTTTTATTGAGGTCGCTGGGACCCCATGCGACTAGTTGTGGGATTTTCTGTTTGCGAATAATTAAGGGTTAACGCCACAAGAAATATTATTTTTGTATTGATTGTACTTAAGGGCATGTGTGATAGCCCTAAATTCTATAGAAAAAATATTTTAAACATTTTGTTAGAAATAGCAATTAATAACAAACCTGACTCCAGATTTTTCAAAAAAATAAATAAATAACAAATAACGCGTCTGATGATAAATCAAGTTAGAAGTAAGTTCACATCAATGTGTATTAAAATTATCGGTTTCGCTCGTCAGTACTACGTAAACTCTATAGCTAGTATTTAGTAGAATGGAACAAAAAAGAAAATCAATTTTTCCAGTATCTTCAGTTGAAACTTCTCCTCCTTCGAAATCAGACACGCATGCTTTTATTAGCATGAAAATAAAAAAAAATAACAAAAATAACCCAAATCTTTCCGGGTATAATTAATTAAAGTAATTTAAACTAATAACGAACCTACCTAACCACTTAAATATTAAGGTTGAATATCAGAAACAGAAATAGAGCAAAATCCAATAGAGCAAATAAAGCGAAAATTATTTTACCATTGACCAAACTGACGAGGGTTCAAATTAAAAACCTTACTATTACTTAAAATACTCCGGAAGTTGTTTTAACAAAACAATACTAGAACAAAATATGATATTCCGCGCGCTGTAATCAGAATCTTTTTGTAGCTAGTGCATATGAGTCCGTTTAAAGTCAATTGTGAACCACTAAAAATCAAAAGCCGCATATTTTCCGCACACTTAAACTAACCCCACGTCTCCACCTTCTACAGGTTCTGTTAAAAAAGCTGTGGTATGACAGAAATGTTAGGTGGAGACCGCAAATTTCCACTGTTAAACCATATCTGTCTTGCCAAATTTTTTACCATCTCTGTCTTAACATTAGCTGTCACTTGGTAGTTTGACAAACTCAGTTTTCATTTTGCCGCGTCATCTACATTGGGTAGAGATCAATCTGATTGGCTTGATGCCATTTTGAAAGTGATATGTTAAGACAGCAAGTTGCCCACATTAGAAAACGGGACAAAGTTAAAACAGAAATTTTACAGATGTTAAGACACATTTAGTAGAAAATCGAGACGTGGGGTAAAGCATATAGAAAAATAAATAAAATTACGCAACAACCATTATGATCTTAAGTTTATTATAGTCGGTTAATCGGGGAGATTAGCAGTTCTCTAAGCCCAGTAAAATTTGCAATCTACGTCCTTCTGTTTAAAGCAATTTATTATTTTCTGTCACTTACAGCTTTTTCTAGAACTATCACACCTACAAATTACGTGACTGAATAAAGTATTCTCTGTTGTCTGAACATTTGAATCAGAACAGCTTTTTTCGCCCCATTATTCAATTACTCATTTCTAACCATTTTTATCTTTAAGGGTGCACTAATATAAAAGTTCTCCTTAAATTAATCCGAAATTCTTTTTCCACCACATTCTAATTCAATACTTGACTTTTGACTGAACTCTGGCCCAATAATGTGCACTGGTTGTTTAACAGACGTTCATTATGAGGGATTAGTGGCACCGTATTTTGGTTCGCCTACCGTGCACATATGGTAGCGCATATTGGTAAGAGTTTATCTTCACTTGATCTCCAGTCTGATATTCTTGTTGGTGTTAATGCAGCATCCTAGGTAAATAAAAAGTCCTTCACCAAGTTAAAGTTATATAAATTACAACAAGACCACTTATGGGTAATTAGCTGGCACTTAAATTCTTGGTGAGATTTATCTCGTAAGTATGCTCCCTAGCTCATATGTTGTAGTTTTTTGCTCAAAGAGCCACAGTTTTTTGAGGTTAGTATAATGGACAAATAGGCCGATGCAATTTGATGAAATGCCTCTGTGTCCGAACACCCAACGTCCAATTGCTGCCTCGAAAAAGGTTTAGTTGCTGCATTTTAGAGTGTAAGAACTTATCTGTCTCAAGAGAGTTCATGAGCCAGAGGATGACTCCTTCATGACCGTTAGTTTTTCTTAAACAATGCATTAGTCCATTAGACGCAGGTTTACGGTCTGTTCATAAAAGTTGGGATTTTATTAAGGCTATATTCGAAGCAATATGAAATACACTGGTATATATTAAAAAATTTTCAAATCGGTCTAGCCATTCCTCGTTTAAGTGGGACACACACAACTTCAGTAATTGTAGACGATACCTTGCCTTCTGGGTTGGGAAGCAATAAGCCAGTGACCAGCAAAAATCGGCGACGAGTCTTGTCACATTAGGCCTGGACTTTGATAACATATAGAACGTTCTCTTAAAGCCATATTGTAACCAAGTTGTTAGTAGCATTAAGGTCAACAACTCCGACTCAACAACTCAACTCGTCAACACTACCGACACTCTAACCGTTAACATATTCAGAATTCGCAATGTAGAGGATTTTCCTAACGGGGCTTTAACTGTCAATATATTCCGAAGCTTTCCATGCTCATAATTTCTTCGGACATCTATGGTGCACTTTTGTACGGAAAATTTCGCAACAGTTTCAGGGGACTCGGAAAATGAGTTTTTCGTTTTATCAAGGCTTGTTATGCCGAGGTCTCACTATATTTTTTAATTTCTTAATGCCAAATTTTATCTGTTCTTCTCTCAAGGAAGAAAAGGGAATGAAAATACAAATACTCTCACTTTCTCCCTTATCAAAATATAATATTTTGACATTTGTATCAATAGTAATTCCACCTTGTATGTATGAATTCGCCTTAACAAAAAAATTTAATCAGGAAATTAAAGGTTCGGTCATAGATTACTGGATTGGACCATGCAAAATAGATTTCTGAGTAGAGTCCGACCGATTAAAGAAAAGAATCGGAATCGCCCGTTTTTGGCCGATTATTTTTACTTTTTTTGCACTGTATTCCATGTTATTATTTTTTACTTTTTTAATTCCTTTAAATCTTAAAATATTAATGCATCTGAGTCCCCCTGTCATAAATGTGTTCTCATGTTTCGTTTTTATGATGTACGGCGGCGAGAATGTAAATAGGGAAGACACATCGTAGTAAGTTTTCGCTATTTTTCTTTGTTTAAATAATGTTTATTACTTTTTTTATGAAAATATAGCTTACTATCTAAATAAAACCATGTAAATCAAAATTTCAAACTTCGCAGAACAATTATTAAAATTCGACAAATTTTAAAAAATGCATCAAAATTGGAAACTGTTTAGTAAGATTTTATAGAACTTTTTTGAGTATGCAGTTTTTTAATTTTAGTATAATAAAGGATTTTTGGCAATTTTTTGTTCACGCATTTTCTTTCATCAAAGTATGTTCGAATTTTTTTGCTGTATGGAAAAAAACAAGCAACACCTTCCACAAAAAAGTTGCCAAAAATCAACGGTAAGTCCTAGCTACTTAAAATTTACACTTCGTATAATAGAATTGAATGGGCTATGAAGCTGCATAATCAGAATGTTTCTAGAAAATCGAATTAAAAAGCTGTCAAATTTTGCTAATTTTGGTACAAAGTTTGAAATTTTTACTTACATGGTTTTTGTTAGATAACGAGCTACACTTTTATACAAAAAAATTAAGTGCGCCTGGGCCACACTGGAGAAGTGAAACTTACGTTACTTATTTATTTTGTCTCATAACCAATGTATACATCCACACATCTGCTTTTGTTTAAGGTTATATTTTTTTATATCTAGATTCCTACCCTTCCCCTGTTCATTTTAATAACATTCATGTTATTCTGTTTTTCCATTATCTTCATTTTTATCTTTGTACTCTACCGATAACAAAATCCATAACAACGTCCAACAAAATATCGATAACAAAACCGATAGAAATATCGATAAAAATTTCAATAGCAACATCGATAATGCCATTGGTAGCAAAATCGATTAGAAAATCGATAAATATCGGTAGCAAAATCGATAATTATTGATACCAAAATCGATAAATATCTATAACATAATCGATAAATATCGAAAACAAAATCGATAAATATCGATAACAAAATCGGTAAATATCTATAACAAAAAAGATAAATATCGATAACAAAATCGATAAATATTTACAACAAAATCGAAAACAAAATCGTTAAAAATTTATAATAAAATCGATAAATATCGATAACAAAATCGATAATTATCGATAACAAAATCGATGAATATCGGTATTAAAATCGGTAAATATCGATAACAAAATCGATAAGTATCGATAACAAAACCGATAAAAATATTGATTATTTTATCGATAATCCCAAAATTGGGTCGCTGTCGCTCTATACCCTTCCTCTTTATTTACCTTTATTTTAATCTTTCTTCCCCTATCTTCATCTTTACTTTTATCGGTATCCTCATCCTCCTCTTCGTCTTTACTTTTATGTTTATCATTTTCTCCAGCTACATATTCCCCTTCACCTTTGCCGTTATATACATAAGTGAAGTATTTAAATTTACCTTGGTCTTCATTTTTGCCTATATATTTACGCATCTTTGTTTTTGTTTTTATTTTTACCTTTGCCTTTATCCTTTTCTTATCTATGTACGTACTCACCTTTACTTTCATTCTTGTACTGGTCTTTTTCTAAGTGTTATTCTTTAACCTTTTATTAGCAAATGTTTGTTAAATTAATACCATATGCATACACACGAAGCACCTGTTTCAGCCCAACCATTTGCGTTGCACCATTCCCATTGCCCCATTTCCGTTGCGCAATTTCCGTTGAATTTGCCAATTTACTCCCAACCAACCAACCGCCGCTAAAGAAGTTTCACTTCAAAAGTAATAAACACTAAGGGCTGGTTTCTCCCATGATACAAAAAAGAAGGTAGTTTCAATAAACAACTTTTGACGGATAATAAATTTTTTTGAAGTTTCATAAATTGTGAGTATTATCATCGGCCTTGCCACTTTGATAATATTAAAACAATAAATCTGAGTATTTTCCTTCCCATATTTATACNTATAAACGACGATATGTAAGTATAATTTTGATCACTTTCCTCATGCGTTCTGAACCCTAGTCATCAACCCCATTTTCGAAATTATGTAGGCGGTATAATTTTAAAGTCCATCATATTCCACATCTTTGAATGTACAGATAAAATCTTCTGCTTTCAAAAAAATATTTTTTCTAGTGATCAGGTAGCATGAATTTGATGAAATGTCATAATTTTATTAAAAGTCAAATGGTTAACAACAACAACGAATGTCATTAAATGGAACTACCTTCTTTTTTGTATCATGGTTTCTCCAACTCAACTTAACTTAGTTAAGCCAATTTTCTTGACTTGGTCAAGAATAAGCTGTGTAAAACGTAGGCTAACTTTTGACTTAAGTCCGAAAAGTGGCTAAACTAAGTTAAGTTGAATTGGAGAAACCAGCCCTAAATAAACGAAAGGGAAATAGCCAAAGAATGCTAAAATGTCTCTTCCGAATTTATATTTTCAGCACTGTATGTATTATTACGATTATCGTTGAATTTATCGCTGACTCCCTAAACAAATCGCTGAATTGGAAACACATTTATATTTAGTCAGCAGAACAAAGTATTTTAATGATATGTATGTATAAGCGATATGCTATATTTATGTATGTACACAAATAAGTGAACAGATTCTTTTTTTAATGTTATTTAGTTATTTGTTTATGTTTTTCTTTTGTTATTATTCAAATATATTAAAAGCATTTGTTCCTGAATGAATTTATATTCAGGTAGTTTTTTTTTTAAGGAATCGGCATCGGAATCGGAATTGGCCGATTCTTTGCCCTACGGCCGATTAATCGGCATCGGCCAAAAATTGGGAATCGGTCGGACTCTATTTCTGAGGTCTCTACGCTTTCACTGTATACTGTCAAAGTATACTGCTATGTACATTAGATCGTACCACATTACAAGAAACCAAAAAAAAATGTTAGGCGTATACCCCGGAGTCCAAAGTATTTTTACAAGGCAATTTATAGAAAATGTTTACTTTTAATGACCGATCTTTGGAGTCGCCTTTTTACATTTTTCGGTGACACGTACATTCGGCAATAAAAAAATATTTCAAAAAGTTCTACTGTAATAATGAAAATACTTACTTATCAAAAGTTTAATGATTTTTGGCGAGTTTTAATTTAATGACATTAGGATAGTACAATAGGCACGTAGGAACCGAGATCTGGTGGGTAAGTACTAGAACGACGTATTCGAGGTCAATGAGCTTTGGAACAAAAAATATATCTTCTCGAGACAAGAATATGGATCTATCATACTTTAAAATCGGACTGCAAATGCTGAAGATACGACGAAAATTGATAAAACGGGATCTCTATCTAAAAAAAAAATCTCGAAATTGCCTTAGAACCTAAATACTTCCTTAGAAAGAGTGTAATAATTTTTTGCGAGCTTTAATTTACTGACATTAGAAAGATACGTTATGGTGGAAGGAACTGAGATCTGATGGATAGGTTCTAGAACGGGTCCTTGAGGTCAATGAACATTGGAGCAAAGTTCACCGATATATTATACTTTAAGATCCAACTGTGAATGCTGATGATATGACGAAAACTGTAAAAAGCGACCTCTACGTTCGACTAAAAAAAAAATTAATTCGAAATTGCCTTGCAAAGTTTCTTAGACTCAAGGGTACACGGCGAACTTTTTTCTGGTGCGGTATAATATACATATGTAGTAAAATTTGTTTAAACCAAGTGTTGTTAAAACTCCTATTTTTAAGTTTCCCATTCGAGAGTAATTTGTAAATTTATTTAATTCGCAGCTCTTTGCTTACTTGCAATGGAAAACAAAATCGCTTCCCTATAGTGCGCTACGTTCTTTTTTCTGTTTAAAAGCCTAGCTTAACTCTACGCCGACATTTGTATAACTTACTGACTTAATCGCGGGCTTACTCCAGCTTCAAATGCTTCCAGCAGTTGCGTTGCATATGCTTAAGTAGTATTCAAATTTTGAAAAATTTCTAATCGAAGCATTTCTCCTTTCTGTGTTTTTCAAAACATATTTTCCATCTGCGAAAACACCCGCTTCGCACGTTCAACCGTTTTGTACTATCGGTTGTTTGTTAAAACAAAAAATTTACCATTCCATAAAATTTTCACACCTGCACCATCTTCAAATGTTCAGATGTTCGCAACGATGGCGCCATTTCGCCGGCGGCCTTGAACAAGTTAAACATTCATGCCCAGGAGTTCACAATGGGTGCCACGAACACAAGACGTACTACACCTCCACGTGCAGACGCTCGGTAATTGTTGCCTCTCACAAGGCTTTGCTAATAGAATTTTGCTTTCGATTTTTCATTTACAGAACTTAACTTCAACCTACAACATTCTTCTAGTTCATCAGCAGTCATCTATCCTGGATCATCTTCGCCACAAGGTTTGATCCCACAATCCAAATCATCGGTGGCTTTGCATCAGCAAATGCAGTTTATGGCAGCCACAAATGCGATGGCTAATCGTCGGCAGGCTGGACTTTCGCTCGGCAGTATGCCAATATCGAATAATGCCATGGGCGGCGCCAAGATGCATCACGTCGGTGCGCATCGTCCGATTTGGGTCACACATTCTCATCCGATGGCTGTGAATCGTTACTCAGGTGGTGTATCGCAGCAAATTCCGCTAATTAATTCACCATCCAGTGGCAATATATTACATGTACGTTATGTTATGTTACGTAATTTAACATATGCTAGTTGTTACCCATTTTGCCAACATTATTTTTGATTTTACAAATTCGTATATCTTTTTACAGCAAACAGCCAATACGAATCGCGTGAAATTCGCCAATGAACCGCAGAAGCATCACAGTCATAAGAATGGACAGAATCACCTCAATCATGACTATCAACAGCAGCAACAGCAATTGAATGCCATGTCACAGTATGCGGCGGCAAATGGCATCAATACAGACTCGTACATAAATGTTAGTCCCCTGCAACGTTCCAAATCATTGTCTTCCGCCGATGCGCTAACACGTGGCATTGCCGGCCTGGGCTTGGCCTTGGGCAATGAGGTCACTGACATCGGTCAATTCACGCCGGAGATACAGGCACTGATCGACACTGCTCTGGAGGATCCCAACAAGTTAAATTCGCGTGCGCTTATGGAACTGACGTCACACTTCATAAAACGCGCTGTTGAAGGCCGCCGCTATGCTTTGCCCATCTCGCGCTTGTGCCTTAATATAATAGCTAAGGAGCAGAAGGAGACCTTCTTGGAAGCATTATTGAATACATGCCGACAGTGGTATCAGGAGCGTGAAAAGGTAATCAAATTATGCATAGATTCATTGCAACTACTTGTGCTTATTTTGCTAAATGGATTACCTAGAACGTGAAGTCTTCTTATTGCTTTCGTTTCTTCAAAGAGTATGGCTAACCTACAGAAGATTTCTAAGAGAGAAAGTTCCCTGGGAAATTTCTACCGTTTGGATACGGGGGCAGTTTTACAAGTAAATAACTGCTTGAATAAAAAATATATTTTTCGAAAGAAAGTCGTTTTCTCTCTCAACAAGGTCTCATTTTAGCTCAATACATTCGAGCCCAGCACTTTTTTCCAATTGTGTATCCCTTCCAAATTAATTGTAGGTTGGTTTTCTCAAGATCCTTAAAACAGGTACTGGATACAGTGATGACCGCTTCCTTCGGTTTAAATCTTTTACCACCGAGCCTCTTCTTCAGATTTTAAAACATGAAAATGGGCTCAATCTAGGAAACATACCAGACGAGGGAGCCATTCGTAACCTAGTTCAATTTTCAGATGTTTTATTTTTTTTTTTTTGTTCTACATTTTTTACGTTTTTATTAAAAAGTGTTTACAATATTTCTTCTGCAGCTATTATACTCCATACAAGGCATGAAATCACCTTCACGTCTGCGCTTTACCGCCTTCATGGCTTTCCTAACTGAAATGTTCTGCCAGCTGAAACGTCGCCAGTTACAATTACGCACCCAATGCGAAGGAGCTCCGCCGCCTCTGGTCCTATTGACTTTGCTCTCAAAATGTTGCGAAGACTGTGTCAAACCACCTGTTCGTTCACTATCCGAGGTGAGTAAAATGTTACATATTTTTATTTGCTTAATATGTTTTCTTAGCTATCCTTAAATTGTACAAGAAAAGATACGCTTTCACTATAAAAGAAATGAGACTGTAGCCTCTGTCAAGGTTGCCTTACAGTTTGTCCTCTAATTACATGCCCTTTCAAATTCTAAAACGCCCTGAGTTGATTACGGTCTTAAGAGACCATTGCGTACCGACAGGAGACTTAACCTCTCATATTCCTTTCGAATCGAAGTTTGAAAGGAGAACAATCTTAGGAATCAGGGCTCCGTTAATTTATTCATTCACGGATGGAGCTAACTTGAGTGAAATGGAAAATTAAGGTATTTTTTTCAAGGACAGGGCACCCTTGCTTAGCTGTTAAAGAGTGTGAGGGCCACGTATAATGGGATGCTGGAAAGATGGGCGTTTAGTCAATTCCACAAGCGTTGGATGGCTAAGTCCTTCTGGCCCCCGTTCTAATGAGCTTTTGTAACTCCATTGAAATTGTTCCCACAGAGACACTTGAAAATGTTGTGAGAAAAATTTGAGTTTTGACTGTTTTTAGCTTGTAGCCAAGGCGGAAATTTGTACCACGTCTAACTCCTCTTGAAGTAACTGCCGTCCCTAAATTATCCGGCCAAGCGCCAAACCAGTGTCAAAAATCCTCATGCCCGTACAATTTGTATGGAGCATCCCACAATAACGCGGCGCTAGCGCCGAGCAAAGCTTTCATGCTGTGGGGGTAATTTTCACGAGCTGTCATCAAAAAAGCTATCAGAGCACGCGGGTAGGCAATTGAGCAGTTAATCCTACTCTCGACGAACGAAGTCTTAAGTATTTCTCTTTCTGATGTATGTCGAAGAAGAGTGACGAGGATATCATCTGATCTGATGGGCCTTCGAGTGTACGAGAGAAGGATTAACTACTCAATTGCCTACCCGCATGCTCTGAGCCTTTGCGCATTTGTGAGGACAAGTACTGGAAGTTGTGGCACCCTGAATTGTATTAACTTAAGACACAGAGGCCATGCCGTGAAAGTATTCGATGCGGTACCCACTGGTAGCGGTAAACTACTCTGTGTTTGAAAAAGCTGCAGTGAAATTCGGTCAATCGCTGCGCTTAATCTTCGTCGCCAAAATTCTTTATATGAAAAGCAGTAAGACCTAAGAGTATACAATGCCAAAAAGTAACCGATTCCGAGTAACCGATGGTGATATGAGGGACATGGTCAGTTGCTGTTGGAGATGATGGGCTTCGCTTTGTTTCTTATTCATATCAATTAGCGAGAAAAGTGATGTCTGGCGTGCTATGATGAACTCGGCCAAAAAAAAAATTTCGTTTCTACTCATTTCGATCTTTTCCGGACCTCATTTGTAAATAAATAAATAGGAGTGTTCGCTATGCCAAAAATTTGTACAAGTTGGTACCAATTGTTACCAAATCGTGTTCGTTTAGCCAAAAACCCAGAAAACTTGCAAGGAGAGAGCACAATTTTCACATTTCATTTGGAGGGGAAGTTGTAAATTCGTGCTGGGAAAATTTTTGCCAGTAAGAATTTACAAGCAGGATTGTGGCACACGGTTGCATTTTTGTCAACATTAATTTGAATCAACAAGTTCGTTAAATTAGAAATGAACAATCTTGTTGCGATTTACTAATTCAATTAATTCCAAACATTTGAAAGGTACTCGGCTGAAAACTGGCAGTTGCATAGCGAACACTCTTAATATTGTACCAGCATGCTGGTATGCTATATGCTTCGAACTTGATGGTACAACCACTCGAAGGTGCCAGCAAGCTGGTGTCGTGTATTTCCCCTTTCATATACAAACCGTTGAGAACCGTTGCCAAGCAAAAAAAAAAACTCAGTGCGTGTAGTCCCTACGCGCGGAAGAAGTGAAACTTAATAGAGGAAATTCTTCATCTTCATCTTCATCTTCACCTTCATCTTCATCTTCATCTTCATCTTCATCTTCATCTTCATCTTCATCTTCATCTTCATCTTCATCTTCATCTTCATCTTCATCTTCATCTTATCTTTATATTTGTTTTTGATTATATTCTTGTCTTTGCATTAGTCTTTTCCCGCCCAATTGGCGTTTAACGCAGCTATTCGTTTTCTATACCCGTCATATGCTACCTGTACCGTGGCGTTAAATATTTATCGCAAACATAACGGAGCTATAATAATAAGATTTGCTTCAATAATTTGAGTTTAACTTTTTAAACAGGTGGCCACCCTCTTCAGGCACCTCAAAAATATTTTCTGTACTGTATAGTATTTTAAGCGTAAGACTTTTGTATAATTTAACTAAATTTTACTTTTGAAACAGGTGGCAACCCTCCTACATTTAGCTAGAAAATACAACTTATTCAAAACCATTTCTTTTGATACCCATATTGGGATAATTCGTTTAACTTAATAAATAATTTGAATTTGATTTTCGTATATATGGCAACCCTTTAAAATACTAAAACCATACTGCACATCTGCAGGTCAAGCCCTTTCATATGACACCTCATTTTTGAAAATCGTACGAACGATACAGATTTTATGACTTGATGTTAAATATTTTACGCAACCCTCTGCGGCAGAGAAATTTTGAATTCGATTTTCTAACATGTGGAAACTCCTTTCATGGAACTAAAGCTACGTTGCACACCCGAAGGACAACGCCTCTCATGTGACACCTCATTTTTAAAAATCGAACGAACGATACAGATTTTATGACGTGGTGTTAAATATTTAACGCAACCATCTCCGAACTCGATTAAGAAGTTTCACTTCAAAAATATTAATTCACATAGGAACAAAGCCACTAGAAACCCCAAATCTAATTCCAATTACATGTTTTTTTACAGATCGAATGTCTTTTTTATGTTCTCACCTGCATCGGACTGGATATGGAAGTGCAGCTGCCACAGCAGTTGGAATTGCTGTTGTCGATGGTGCGTGATGCTTTCTTGAATGCAAGTGACGCTGCACCAGCTATTCGTCGTACTTTATTGCAATTAATTGAGCTACAGGCGTCACACTGGCAATTACCCGGAAACACTGTCTTATACTACTATCCATCGGCTAAGTAATAAGGCCAGTTGCTTGTCTGCATATTAACTATAATAGACTCTATCTACACTGACATACTCGTCAACTCTCTTGAAACTGATGAAAAAATAGGCTTTGTATTACTGCTCAGTTCCCACAATTTCTTATGCACTCAATCATTTCAATTTTTTCTTGTACGAGTATTTTATGTAGCTGGTGGCAATTCAAAACAACGTATGATATGAAGTTGTGCACTTTTTTAATAATTTTAATTTACTTACTATAAAATGAGACAATAATATTTTTTGTGAAAGCATTTACTAAGAAGGATGCGAGTATCCAGATGTGTTGCTTCGTAGAAGAAAGTCAACCTTAGTAATAAATTTAGGCTGAAAGTATGAATATATTAATCGTAATTTGAGACAAAAAGTACTAACCGTAAATGATAGTCATGACACAGACATACAAATAATATGTAGTACTTTGGAAAACACAAACTTACGTAAATATTTACATGACTCCGCTACATACATATGTACACATGAGACCAGTGACACAAATATGACAAAATACATTCACACATATTTATTTGTGAAGTTATTTTAATAAATTAATGAAAAATATTGCGCTGGTCATCCTTACGCTAAGCTCTATTTATATATATACATATAGTAAGTACGTATGTTTCCGTTTTTGTATATTTTTTTTTTTGTGTTTTGTCTGTGCTGATTTATATTTATGAAACTTATTTATTTTGCATACTCGTATTCCTAAAATTTTATGTACTAAGTATGTATTTAGAATCTTATTAGAAAAGAAGCTCAAATTATTTATAATATGTACAGCATATACTTACATACATGAAAACGTATGGATGTAGTGCACACTTATGTATTTCTTAAAAGCATGCACGTCAGAAATGTTTAATATATTTAATAAACATTAAAAAAAAATAAAATAAAAATACTAGTCAAAGAACAAGAAAACTAACAGAATTTTTTGTTTTGAACTCTTTTCTGAAATATTATAATAATTTTTATAACTATAGAATTAATTTGATTTCCACCATTTCACACCAAAAACTGTGAAATATTTTTCAGATGTGGAACGATTTTTCCCCACCAAAAAACAAACACGATCTTTTAAGTGTAATTAAAAAAATAAATGTTGTGTGTGGATCTCACGAGCGACTGAAGTAAAATTTCTTTGTATTACGGTATACCTCAATATATTCTAAGAGTATTTTTCTGCATAATATGTAACAATTAATAATAATAATAATAATAATAATAATAATAATAATAATAATAGCTTAGCGCTTAACAATATCTTAGTATTCTCCTCCGATTTGTGGCTTGCGCCTTGATTAAATACAATCGGAGGTTTCCCACATTGCTTGCCGAGAGGCGACCCCCATCAGAAAAAACTTTACCTTTCTTTTGTTAGTCGAAACTGGGCTCAACCCCAAGGCCCTGCGGATGGGTAGTGCGCAATATGGAAAAATTATCTTAATCTTAATCGCAATCTAGATCTCAATTTCAATCTTGACTTGAATCTTAATGTTAACCTTAATCTTTGTCACTATCTTAATTTTAACCTTGATCTTAATCTTATTAATCTTCGTCTTAATTTTTGTCTTAATCTCTGTCTTAATGTTAACCTTAAAATTTTAATCTGAATCTTTATTTTAATCTTATTCTAAATTTCAGTCTAAATCTCAATCTTATTCTGAACAGTAATCTCAATATTAATCTTATTTCCAATATTAATATTAATATTAATCATATTCTTACTTTATCTTTATCTTTAAATTTATCTTAATCTTTATCTCAATCTCAATCTGAATATCAATCGCAATCTGAATTTTAGACCCCACCTTAACTCTCAATGGAAGTCCTAATTTTAATCTTAATGTTCATCTTAGTCGCTATCGTAATCTTACCAGCCCGACCATCACCAGGTTTCTTTTCATGTTTTTTTTTGTTTCATTGCAGTTTGGAATTAGAACTCAGCGATCGTGTGGCTTTTTCGTTACATCACTGTTTGTATTTATGCCCAACCGAGAGCGCAAAGATGTTTTACTTCAAAGTAATTCATCAGGTAACCTCTAAGCCTTAACTGCGGAAAAGAGCAGGCAAATAGCACCACCTAGAAATGTTTGGTAAGGTTGTATTGGCTGCCTACATCCAAGTACGGGATTGAAGCACCCGGTGGCCTACGGAGTCCCGTTTTAATCCTGTTTAGTTGGATCAATTTTGATTTCAACTGTTTACCTAGAAATAGAACTATTTAGTTAGTCTAATGAAGCGTTGTAGTAGTTCACAACTCTTTGTCGTGCTTAGGTCCGATAGACAGTCAGACAGTCGAAAATATTCTGAAAACACCAAGTCAAGCCAGACCTGGGCATTGGAAAAGAATGTGCTCGATTCTTGTCACGACAGCTGAGAGCAGTATTTAGTCATTCGCCGGAAATCCCATTCACCTAGCGTGCGTTCCCATGAGCAAGTGGCTCGTAATGATACCTATTACCGGTCATAGTTGGGGTGTTCCAATTGACGTAGAGCGTGTGAGAAATTACCCAACGAGTCACAACCGACGTCACTGCGATTTAATGTGCACCGAATAAAAGTACGTGTTATCGCAGAGTCGGAGTGCTGACTCTGCCTCGAGGTCGTGTAAACTTCCGACCACACTCTTTATAACGGGCTAGCCTTTGCTAGATAAATATTAATTTATTTGAAAGCTCCAATGGTCAAACCCCTATTAATAAGGAATTCCACTACCAAGGTCCTTTTTGAATTCATAAGAGAAGCCTAGGGTGTATTGCTTCCGTCTTGACATTGTGCAAAAAGGTAGACGCGGTATAATTCTTCTAAGGCGGATTTCATTGGAGTAAGTTTTGGAGTCAATGTTTAATCCACATATTATTTTTGTATTAAACACTTTAATATGTTTTAACGGTTTCGTAACTAGGCATGTGAGCATTTTCGCCCACTAGCTTGCACCATCTAACTAACTACATACATACATACATATATACTCGTACCCATATAAATAAATATTTCAGTTCAACCTGGATGTGCGCCATAATGTAGAGCGGACATGTTTGCAAATTGTTTACAGGAAGAATGTGCCCCAAAATTGTGAAAAATGTGCGCAAATGTTCGTGAATAACAGTAATATGTATATATAAAATAACGACCGTAAAACCAAAAGATCATAAGCATATTAATAGCAATTTATAACAGTTTTGCGCTAATTTCTTGGCAATGGGCGCTTAAGCTAATGTTAAATATATGTATTAGGTACAATAATAAAAGTGGCGTTTTAAAGTGGGAAATACTACAGAAAAATATATGTACAATAACTACGTGAGTTGAGGAAGCATATCGATGAGGATGCAACCAAGCGTTTGGTACCTGGTTGTTGATAGTCATGCAATTGGTTTTTGTTTTTGTACATACATGTATGTATGCTCATGCATATATGTATACGTATTTATTTATAATACTTATATAAAGCCAACATTATGTAAGACTAGGCAAATTCAGTTTTCAATAACACTTGAAACTATTTTCAGTATGAGTTAACAAACAATTATAGATACAAATGCATATATGTACATATATATATATATATCTACATAATGTACGAGTGTTAAGTTAGCAGATAGCATCTAATACTAATATATTTATGATTGTTTGTATTTTTGCACATTGAATCCATATCTGAACACGCATATTGCGCTGAAAGGTATGCTGAAGCGAGTGAAGCGCAGGCGCATGCGCAAATTAACTAGTTGGTAATTAATTGCTAATCTGTATATTATGATGTACCACGTTTCATACAAAAAACTTTTGAACGCTTTTCCCAAACGAATCATGAAATTTCGTCTACATAAATATTTTATAACACTCACCAAAATATTTTAACTCGATTCAAAATCAATCTAGAACTCAGCCATGTGAAAAATATTTCTTAAATTTTCGAATAAATAGTCCCAGTAGTATATTTGATACTCGACGTCTTCAAGATCACACAGGGTGATGGACCAAGGGTGTATGGTTTAAAATTGACAAGACTAGTTTCACCAGGGTCCTGTAGCGCACGGTGTTTCGACTATGGGGAGATGGGTGGAAAAAGTCATGGTGATAGTTGATAAAAAAAGCGTCTTAAACTTAGAGAGGGAAAGTAAAAGTCGTAAATACAAAATTGCTCATAATTTACTCACCCCTCTCTTACCGAATGGTAAATTTCCAAAGGAACAACAGAATCCACGCCATTTCGATTAATCCGTTTAGTTGTGTTTTTTATCATTTAAATATTTGGTATTTTGTCATCAAAAAAATTTACTCGGAAATGTACAAGCTTTATATTACACAGGGCAACACTGATTTTGGTGCGGCAAATGTTAAAGCTGTTTTTGATGGATAGGTATTTCAGAGATAGTAGTAGAGAGTCGGCCGCTGTGGTGTTGTGGTAAGCAGTGCGCGCTTCTACTCCGCTGCACCTGGGTTCAAGCCCTGGTCAAAGCAACATCGCAAATAAATTAAGAAAAAAAAAGTTTTTTCTTAACAGTGGTCGTCCCTCGGCAGGCAATGGGAAAACTCCGAGTGTATTTCTGCCATGAAAAGCAGCTACTCTCATAAAAATACAATCGCCGTTCGGAGTCGACGTAAAACTGTAGGTCCCTCCGCTTTGTGTGGCAACATCAAGGTGCACGCCACAAGTCGGAGAAGCTCGGCCAAACACTAACATATGTGTAAGCGCCAATCCATTATGTTGGCCTGTATTATTGGAAAAAAAACCGGTTCTTAGATCTAGTAATAAGATGCAAGTTTTAGAGAATTCCATGCAGTCCCCGGATATGTAATTCGATCTTTACTGCGACCTTGCAAATATAGGTATTTTTCGATTTTTATAATTTTCAGATTTATTTTGCGTAATTTTGCGAAAATAATTTTTCGAACGACGGAAAAGTCATCCTATAAATGAGAGAAATGATAATATTTACACGTATCCAATCCCATGTTCCAAATTTTGGATGGAGAAGACAATCGTTCTCCAAGGTGTATTAGTCTGCTATTCATGATACGTGGGCAGTCTAGTATGCTCTGTGGTTTCCTCTACCAGCCCTCAAAACCTGCAGTCCGTCTCTACAGAGATCCCCATTTTATTCGATTGGTACTTTAAGTTGCTGTCTCCTGGCAGATAGCCTGTAATAGTTCCAGGCCCCTCCCGGCTAAGTTCAAGGAACCTTGCGGAGTTCCACCTGGAAGGAGTTAGGAGTCTTATTGATTATCTCATTCCCTTTGACTTCTGTAGTTCTGCAGTGTATCCTTTAGATTTACCGCAGAAAGGCTCGGAACCATGCAAGCACATATGGGCTCCAGTCAGTCCAGTGTGAGACAGTCAGTCCTTCCATTGCCTTTAAACCCTTCATGTTCCGGAACCCACCATAGTGTTACGTTGTTGTGGGTTCCCTGGTGGTTCAAAAGAGTTTTACAGATATCCACAAGCCTTGATGCCGTTTTAAAAGGGTCTCAGACCTTTAACGCTGACTATCCGTCATAATATTTATTCTGGACCCATTTATCCTTCTACGAAGATATTCGCGAACACAGACTTCGATTGCGAAAGGGTATGTGCCCTTTGGTAGACTTTTCTGGAATTTGAAATCTGGAAAATAGACAAAGTAGGAATGCCTGGAATGACACCAAGGGCATCCGTTGGACAGGTGCGCATAGCTCTTGTGATGGCCACGCAGACCAGCTGGTGCAGCTTGCTCAAGGTGGCGCCTAGCTTTTGGCCACCAGGCCAGTGTATTTGTCCAAGGACTTCCACTTCAGCTTATTTACCAAAAATTCTTTTTTAGGCTTTTTTGGTGTAAGCTGATTTTTCGACAGGGTGGTGAAAAGATTTACTTGGAACCACTTTCCGTCATGGAGGTAGTGCCAAATAAGATGGAATTTCGCCGAGCTTCTCCCCCGATTTGTGGCGTTGGTCTTGTTGCTGTCACACAAATGAAGGAGCCTACAATTTTACACCACGTCGTGCACGGCAAATAGTTTTATGAGCAGCTTTTTCAAGGCGTAAACGCTTTCAGAGTGTTGACATTGTTGCCCGAGAAGCGACCATTAATAAAAAAAACAGCTTGCGGACGTTGCTCAAAGTCGAACTTGCGTTCTATCGAATACTTCTGACCGCTTTGGATATGGCGACTGTCAAAAAAATTAAAGGTTATGGTTACCTCGAATTTATTGCTGATAAAACCAGACAAAATCGATTAAGGTCATACTTGAAGCCCGGAAAAGTTCGGGAAAGATCGCATTGACGAAATGAAGAGTGCTGCCGAGTGTTTGGCGGTATTGGAAAGGAATAGTTTACTTTGCACTTGTACTGAACTAACGTGGGTCTAAATCACGGCATCCGTAATCGACGATTACTTGGGTCTTATTACATTGCACGCAGATCTCTAAAGCTAGTTATTTTTAAACGTTAAACGGCCCTTTAGAGGTAATTTTGACGTAGTTCAGCTCAGGAATGGTCTTGATTTCAGGTAACGTATCTTGGTGGGAGTCTTAAAATATACCAAACTATATGGTCCGCGCAAAAAAAACAGCCACTTTTTAAATGAGGCAGCCTAATGTTTCTAGCATCTGTGTTTGATTGCAATGCTCATAGCTTTGCCTTGCACTTGAATCAAAGCGCAAAACTTCACTTAACTCACAGCCATACCTCCTCCACACACACACACACACAAATAATTAAAATCAAAGTCCATATTTCTGCGTCTGCGTTTGTTTTACGAGCTCCCTCGAATTAATTGTTCTACTTTTACACGGAATTGCTTTGAAAGTGAAAAATCCAACGTTGGTTATAAATATCGAAAGTACGTGCAACACGTCAAACAGTTTGTATATCGTCGGCAAAGAGTCAACACTTTGGCATACATGGAGGGTTTCTAAAATCAAAACGAGCAAAATAAAACGCACTTGGATTGGATTAAACGCATCAGCAAACGTCTATGACCCCCAACAAGGATAAAATGCATTTCCAGCTGTCATTGGTAGCTATTCCTTCGACTGCGTGTGTTTGCAAAGTCATTCATTTCTGTTTTCCTTTTCCCTCCCCTTCACCTTACCCTCAACCACCCCATAGCATCATCTTCTGCTTCGCTTACGCCTGCCGCTGTTGCTTCTCTTTTTCCTCTGCTACCTCGCGAGCAGCCAAGCCAAAAGGAATTCACGCCGCCTACCACGCGATGAGATCCACGAATACGCCATACATCAGTACAACTATGCCGAACGCGATATTCAGGAAGCGGATTTGCAGGCGCAGGAGTCGAAACGCGTAGAAATTCATGTAAAACCAGCACCGCAGCCGGCGTCACCGTCGCCGAATGGCAACAAGGATATTGGAGCGCCGCGCGGAAAACGTGGCGCCAAAAAATTTCGTCACTTCGTGCATGTGGTTAAACCGGCTCACAGCAGTAACAAGAAGAAAAAGTCAAGCGTCGCAACAAGACACAACAACTATCAACATTATCATCAGCAAAATGTTAACGGTGAAGGAGGCGCTAAGGAGTATCACACCTACGAGGAGACCCATGAGCATGTTATGGAACCAGCGGAAAAGTACAGTGCCGCCAGCACATCTGCACAATCTTCAGAATTCCATCCATCGACTATATTTTCACGCTCGCCGGCATATGACGCGCCCAACTCCGCGACGACGCACAGTGAACCGCAGACGCAGGCATCAGAAAGTTTCTCAACGCACGCCTTTCTCAAGCCACCCGCAGTGCCTTACGAGGACGACGCTCAAGTGAGCGGCTCCGAACACCACGAACATATGCACGAAGAACACGAAGAAGAGAAAGAGCATCAACACGAAAAGATCAAAGTGAAACATCACCATCATCATCATCATCACAATCACGTAAAGGAAATCATTAAAAAGGTGCCCGAACCATATCCCGTCGAGAAGATTGTGCATGTGCCTGTGGAGAAGATTGTCGAGAAAGTGGTGCATGTGCCCAAACCTTATCCGGTGGAAAAGATTGTTGAGAAAAAAGTGCCCTATCCGGTGGAGAAAATAGTCGAAAAAATTGTGGAGAAGAAGATACCATATCCGGTGGAGAAAATTGTCGAGAAAATCGTGCATGTGCCAATGGAAAAAATTGTGCATATTCCAAAACCGTATCCGGTAGAGAAAATCGTTGAGAAAAAAGTCCCCTATCCGGTTGAGAAAATTGTTGAAAAAGTTGTGGAGAAGAAGGTACCATATCCGGTGGAAAAAATTGTCGAGAAAGTTGTGCACGTACCAAAACCCTACCCCGTGGAGAAAATTGTCGAGAAAATAGTGGAAAAGAAAGTGCATATACCAGTTGAAAAAATTGTGGAAAAAGTTATACACATCCCCAAACCATATCCTGTAGAGAAAATAATCGAAAAAATAGTGCACGTACCAAAACCATTTCCAGTTATCAAGCACGTACCATACCCGGTAGAGGTTAAAGTGCCCGTGCATATCGAGAAACCTGTGCCTTACCCCGTGGAAAAGAAAGTGCACGTACCTTATCGGGTGGAAGTGGAAAAGAGAGTACCAGTACCCTATAAGGTGGAAGTGGAGAAGAAAGTACCTATTTTCATACATGCGCCACATGAATCATACAAACATCATGAAAACAAGGAGGAGGAGCACGAACATCACGGGCATGACGAGGAGGATAAGCACGATTTCGAAGATCATGACCTATCCAGTTTTGCCACCAACCAAAATGCGAATTACGCGAATCTACAGCAACACCAACAATCTCGTCTTGCAGCGAATGCTGCCGGCGCATCATTGCCGCCCAAAGCACATGCACCTGCAGCGGCAGCAGCAATACGCGCCGAATTACTAAACCAACAAATACAAAACTTCGGCTATAAGAACCCCACTGCCTCAACGCCAACGGACCTCGACCAAGCAGCCTCGAATAATAATCCGTCTGTGACGCATTTCGAGCCAACGCCAGTTAATATTTTTGGCTATAGGAATCGCAGCACTTCAACGCCTACCGATCTCGATTCATCAGCTTCAGAAAATAAACCAACCGTGGTACGGTTCGAACCCACTGCGCTGCCTTTCCAAATACACGTCGATGACGGCGTGGAAGCCGAAAATGGCGGCTCATTGAGGGAAACACAATCTGCGGCGAATGATATGCAAGCACAGGCTAGCACTCACAGTTTCCGCATGTTGGCGCGCCTGCAGCCCATCGCTTTGCCACTGCACGTGTATCAGCTGCATTCAATGCCGTTCCAACAACCGCTCGGTTTCTCGTTACCAGCAATGCAGACCTCGTTAACGAGTAACGGTGCCTAAAATGCCCCAAGTATGAACACCAAAGACGGATAGTAAGACTGAGCAGACTTAACGCGTAAAATACTTAGTTTTAAGAAATGGTTTTTTAATTTATAATTTTTATTTAACTTATTTCCTAAGATAAAATCTTTATATGCATTTCAAATCTGAGTTGACAGAATTATGTACATTTGGAATCGTTGTTCGATAGATTGCCGCTTGGTAGATATTTTTTCCATCTCCTTCCTTCATTGGTTGATTTTCCAACTTTGTCAACGTCACGAGAAAGGAGATTATACGATTTGTGTAGCCCTACATACTATGTCGACAAAAGCTGGAACCTTTCAATAACCAACTGATTGAGCCTAGACAGTGTGACTTCAGACCTTGAAAATACTCCATTCATTTGATCATCACCGCGAATCAATTCTTAGAGTAGACACGTGATAAGCCAATCACCTCTCACAGAAGCTGCCTGTGGCTTCGTCCAAAATAAGAGGAATCTCTCCGAGCCGTTCGAAACTAGGTGAGGTTTTAAACCAAGCGATTCCTTTTCGTGCGACTTCTTTGGTCTGCTGTTGCAAAGCATAATACGTTCAGCCCATTCGAATCAAAATGTAAACCAGGATAAACCAAAATATCTCCTGGCGACACAGAAAAATTCTTTGCGTACTGGAAAGCACGTCACTATTATCAGTTATAACCAGAGATCGAAAATAACCGTCACCAAGTGTCTCGTATGGTGTTTACCACTGACACAAACACTCATCTCTCAAGCAAGGAGTGTTTCTAACCGTGGCAAATCACTCTGTGCGATCTTTTTGTGTTTTCCGTTGTGGGTTATTTATCAACTGCTAAAATTTCACTTGGGCAAAAACACTTTGGCGTTTATTTTTAAGTGTCTTAATTTGTGGGTTATTGTAGGACTGAAAAATATAAGTGGGCATATTAGAAAAAAAGCCATATTTCTAGTAACTCCTATCTTTGTACAACATAGAAGTATGTCATTTACTCATTCCTTCTTCTTAAACGATGTAAGCCTTCAACTTCATAGAAATTCATATCTGTCGGTATAATGTTCAAAAGATTTGAGTTTCAAAACTGTGTAGTAAGCATCGTACAGTTCCATAAGTAAAGTAACTCTTCTTCTTACTGTTTTTTTTTTTTTGGCAGGCTGTAGGTGTGTTTTTGGTTAGTGTATTGGTGTTTTTGGTTCAGTGTGTTAGTGTATTTTGAATAAATTGTAATAGAAATAAAAGAAATTGTAATAGAAATGAAAGATTTTGTAAAAGATAAGAGCACAGCCAAAAAACAGGTGATCTCAGGTGTAAGCATTTTTTAGCAATCAGCTGATAGTGTTTTTACTTATGAAACTGTACGATGGTAGTAAGTAATCACATAGTCGGGCTTACAGGATTTAGTTAGTCTGTTCCAATAGCAGTCCGGTTTACAGGATTTAGTCAGAACTTACAGGAAGTCGTTCCTATTGACATAAAACCTGTTAGTGGGGCCACTTTTGAGAGAGTAACTGAGCAACTGTTCCTAGTCGGAAGTTACAGGATTTAGTCCGGAGTTTTTTCCCTGTAAATTCATGAAGTGTCAAACGATCAGCTGCTTGCATGTGCAAACAAAAACAGAAAGCGGTGAAAGCAAAAAACCTTGTATTTGTAAAAAAAATGAAAGTAAACAACGAAATATTTGAATATGTATGGATTTTAATAATCAGTTAGTGATATTTCAGGCAAATCAGTGTTGTACCAATGACATGTAAACAAACCGACTGAAGGTTTTACAGGAAATAGTGCTTTTTGCGTTCCCGTTCACTTCTACATTTGTTCTCCTTTTACTCTCACTTGAGAGTAAAATTGTAGTTTGACAGTTCCACAGGTTTTAGTCCGAAGTTCAAAGGAACAGACTAATTATTAGATCGGTACTGCAGAAATTGTTTAGACTCCAGTGTACTTATCGCTTTAGTTAAGTTGTTGAGTGAAATTCGCACTGATTGATTGGCCAAGATAAAACTATAGTGTGAAGCGGAAATTCGTGCAGCGCGAGGATTCATTGCATAGCAGCTAAGACCTAACTTCCTCAGTGTGTGCTTCTCGCACTTGTTTTAGTTTTTCTTGCGTGTCCGAATTGGAGTAAGCTAAGAGGAAAATATTCAAATGATTCCACTCTGCAGTAAGTCCATATATCTATGGCAATAAGCATTTAAAGCAGTGGTCGGCATTTTAACATTTTCAAACGATTCAATAAGTGAGACTGTGTGCGTTAAATGCACTGCTCAGCTTCCGCTCTTCGTATACGTGTGAAACACACATGTGCTCAGAGAGCGCTCAGTGAGCTATGGCCTGCCGACCACTGATTTAAAGCAATATTAGGTCTTGCTCCATGGGTTCCTATTTAACAGTGTGCAGTTCAAACTCCTATGAAGAGCAAGCGTGACTTCATCAGCTCTCTAGATGTCAAAATAATTTCCATAATAATTTTATGGAAATATTAACCTCTATCTCTCTCTATCTCTTTCACACTTATGAGACAGGACTAGCCTGCCGCTGCCTCTGGAAGCCTAAACTAGAGGATTATGGAGAGTTCCTGCCCTTATATACTTTTAACTGCGACCAGTCCTCGAATAGGCTTGCTAGATTTTTCGCCCAGATGGAGCTCCTCTCTCGATAGATACTCAGCGTTCGTATCCCTTACTTTCGGTATGACGTCCAAGTTACCAAAGTTGATCGATTACCCATGAAAAAATTTAATGAGAACCCGGAGTTGTGGAACAAATTCTCATTTCATTCAATGTCAGATTTCATTTAAGGAAAATCATTTTCCGCGTTTTGCGGATCAAGTACCTCTCCGAACTTTCTTGGGAATTCTCGTTGATGGCGTACCAATTCCGACGGTGAATAACCCGAAAATTGCCGGAGTTACCTTCTCGGCGCACACAACAGCAATTTTCACAGCAGTACAGAGCCGCAAAAAGGCCTTCAAGTCGCTAGTCGTGAGCCAGAGAAACGTTGCTGGCAACATACAACGCAATTGGCCGTCCAATTCTAAACTATGCAGCACCCGTGTGGTCCCAAGGTACCATCAGGTCGTAGTGGACGAAGCTACAGACTTGTCAACACACGGCTCTCTGGACAGCAACCGGAAGCATTCTTATGTCGCCACAGCACCATCTACGCAACGATGCGCAAATATTCCCCATCGAGGAACAGTTCCTAATAGGGTGCCACTGACGCGGGCGCCCGAACAGCAGAGTCCTCGCCAAGGCATGTCGGAAAACATCCATACGAATTGACGGACGAAGCCTACCAAGAGGCCATAAACAGAATTCGACCTGTGAATGCCGTTTTGGGGGCATAACCACCTGACAAAGCTTCGTCTGCCTCGGAAGACTCGCACCTCCATAGCCCAACAGTGATCTGGCTACTGCAGTAAGCTTAACTCTTACCAGAGCAGATCTGACCAACGTGCCCGGCATGCGGAGAGACGCCCCACGACCCGAAACACCTATGTCATCTATACCGCACTAACACCCCTGTCCTTAG
The DNA here is from genome assembly GCF_001687245.7 of Rhagoletis zephyria. NCBI lineage: Eukaryota > Metazoa > Arthropoda > Insecta > Diptera > Tephritidae > Rhagoletis > Rhagoletis zephyria. The sequence goes on along the minus strand of NW_016157169.1, from coordinate 462,871 downwards.
GGACTAACACAGTAGGAGTTGCCCACTTCCTGGGTCTCCAGTTAGTTGAGCTTGATGACAACAACCGGAAAAATGTTGATTTTCGTGGGGTCATTATCTTTGTTTCCCAACTGGATGCCCGATGAGAATTCAGCTTTTCAGGTAGGCGACCTCTTTTCCGGCTGATTAAAAGTCGGAATTTTGTCGCTGTCCTCATAGTCCAGTTGGTTGGTGTAGGATTAAGTTGCGTGAATTTGAAAAATCTTCACAAGGAGGAAGTCTACAACCTCAGTGGGGTGAATAAATATTAGGTCCATTCAGTAACTTTTCCAGTAAGTACTTGCAGCAGACCGTAAAAGAAAAATAGAGAGTAAAATTGAAAGCAAGAGAAAATTTTTTAACGCAAAACTTATGTAGTCTGTTCCAATAGCAGTTCGATCTAATCACTAACTAATTATTAAAATCTATACACATTCAAATATTTCGTTGTTTACCTATATTTTTTTTTGCAAATATATAGTCTGTTCCAATAGCAGTCCGGTTTACAGGATTTAGTCCGGAGTTTTTTTTTCCTGCAAGTTCATGAAAAGTGTCAAACGATCAGCTGATTTGCACGTGCAAACAAAAACAAAAAGCGGTGTAACCAAAGAACCTTATTAGTCTGTTCCTTTGAACTTCGGACTAAAACCTGTGGAACTGTCAAACTACAATTTTACTCTCTCTAGTGAGAGTAAAAGGAGAACAGATGCAGAAGTGCACGGGAACGCAAAAAGCACTATTTCCTGTAAAAACGTCAGTCGGTTTGTTTACATGTCATTTGTACAACACTGATTTGGTTAAAATATCACTAACTAATTATTAAAATCTATACATATTCAAATATTTCGTTGTTTACTTCCATATTTTTACAAATATAAGGTTCTTTGCTTATGGGCTGTTTTTGCTTACGCGTAAAAGCACATTTAGCGCATTTAGCTCTAAATGTACATTTATCCATACAAAATTCGTCACCTAAATGCAACTAAATGCAACTCCATTTATGCATTAAGAATGTAAATGCTAAAAGCAACCCTGTGATCTTCCAAAATTTCGACGATTCGAACCACGGTGCAGCGAACAAAGGTGGCGCCGTCAGTGGTACCGCTACTTTGGTTTTGCCGATTTTGGCAGTTGTGGTAACTTTTAAATAAACCTTTGTTTACAAATCTGCGAAAGAGAAATTTGAATTATAAGTGAAGAATCAGTTTAAATCGTGTTAATTTGCAATTTGTGAGTGATTTTTGAGTTGAAGACTGCGTAAAAACTAATACAATGAAGTGCTGTGTGTTAAATTGCGATAACCGTCAAGATGCAAGAAGCGTAGATGCAAGTGTAGCGCTGAGACGAATCGGTGCATTTTGTGTACATAGGGCACGGCAAAGCCGTTCCCAAAATGTTTCTCTATTATTATATTAACAGCATTTCCTCACAGTGATTTTGTTTCTGCTCCACGCAGCCTCCATTAGCAAGTTAGCTTATCAGTCCCGCAGAGATGCTGCTGCAGTTTTCTGCAGCAGCCTTAATTGCAAAGCAATGGAGTGCACTACAATGTTCACTGTTCTCTAATAGATTAGGTGAAAAATTCAATATTTTCGCATTTAGCAAAATTAAAACACGTTTTTCGTAGTAAAGTGAACTGCTTTGGCTGTTTCAACTCGTTCTTCTTTTCGCTCTATTCTTTGTTTACTTGTGGTACGCAAATGTCAACACGCAGGACGGCGCAATCTTGTATTCTATCATTCTTGNCATCGTAGGATGTAGGGGCTGCACCCCCATGATTTGCCGGCCAGTCTCCTGCACACCATTAAAGCTCGTGTGGCTTTTGTTACAGCGTACTCAATGTGCTTATTCCATAGCATTTTGCTGTCAAAGATGACTCCTAGATACTTTACTTCATTACATATTTCTATCTCTATGCCTCCTAATGTTATAGGGTGCATGCCTGGAAGGTTTCTTCTCCTAGTAAAAGTAATAACGGCTGTTTTGGCGGGGTTTATGTTAAGGCCCACCGTGCCACACCATCTTTTAGTTAGGATAAGTGCTCTTTGTACAATGTCGCAGAGGGTGCTTTCAAATTTGCCCCTCGCTATAATTACTATGTCGTCCGCATATCCTTGGCACAAAATGCCGTTGTTGGATAGTAACTCAAGTAGTTCGTCTACTAGTATACTCCTAAGCAGGGGAGACAGTACGCGCCCCTGCGGGCAGCCTTTTACCGTCATCAACTGTATGATTTTATTGTCAGCTACGGTCTCTGCCAGTTTTGTTCGCAGCATTGTACTGATCCATCTTCGGATCGGGATGTCTACGTTCCTTCTCTCTAGAGCTCGATCTACTGCCTCGTGTGAGGTGTTATCAAAGGCTCCTTCAATGTCTAAAAATGCACAAAGTGTTACCTCCCCCCCCTCAAGTGCATTCCGTATGGTAGATGACAGCTGGAACAGCGCTGTATCCGTCGATCTACCTGCACGATAGGCGTGTTGCCCATGATGTAACGGCAATGACGTCAGGGTGGTGGACCTTATGTGGTTGTCTATGATCTTCTCCATTGCCTTAATGAGGAATGATGTTAGACTAATCGGGCGAAAAGATTTCGCCAGCGAGTAGTCTTTCTTGCCTATCTTAGGAATGAATTTGACACAGGCTCTCCTCCACGACTTTGGGAGATACGCTAGTGCCAGGCTTTCCCGCATGATTTTGATTAAAATCGGGGTAAGCAGGTCCAGTTCTTTCTGGAGTAAAATCGGCCATAAGCCGTCCACCCCAGGGGTCTTATAGGGCTCAAACGAATCGATGGCCCATCGTACGGTCGACCAGGTGAACAGGCATTTTGCCGTCTTCCAGTCCTCCGAGGCCGGCTTATGGTATTCATCACTATCCTCTGCTACCGGAGTCAATGCTCCTGGGTAGTGTGTTGTCAGGAGGGCCAAGGCCCTCTCTTCCTCACTTTTGGTGTAGCTGCCGTCTGGTAGTTTTATCGCCATATGTGCAATCTGGCAGCCTCCGGGGTGGAGGTGATGCCTTCACAGAACAATCTAAAACTGTTTCTCTTGGCTTCGCGAATCGCTTTGTTATAGGTGGTTAGGGCTGACAAATAGTCATCCCAATTCCCAGTACGTTTCGCACGGTTAAAGAGTTTTCTGACCTCTTTCCGGTGACCTGAGAGGTTGGAGTTCCACCATGGGTTTCTATTCTGTCCTTTTGGTGAAGTCAGCCGGCAGCTTGATGTATAGGCATCCGTTATTGCCTCATTTAGGCTGCCGACCTTCGCCTCCAATTCCACCCATCGCTTAGCCCTGTTCTCTACGTTTGTGGTGGTTAGGTTTGCCTGTAATAGTCTGTGATAGCTGTTCCAGTCGGTCCTCCTAGGATTCCTACTGGGCGTGGCTCTATTCATGGAGATCTCTAGGGAAAACTGTATAATCCTATGATCCGACATTGAGGGCTCCGAGGAGACCTTCCAGTCCGAGATCAGATTATCCACCCAGGTGTTCCCAAGAGTAACGTCCAGAACTTCCTCTCTTACCCTAGTTACAAAAGTGGGCTTATAACCTACATTGCAAATACTAAGGTCCTTACTTAATATAAAGTCTAGTAGAAGCTCACCCCTTTTATTGGTGTCAGTGCTGCCCCACTGTACATTATGTGCGTTGGCATCACATCCAATAACCAATGGAAGGCGCAGTTTCTCGCTGTACTCTACAAGTCCTCTGACTTCCTCCGGTGGTATGGCGGCATCCCCTGCGAAGTAAGCCGAAGCAAAAACTACCTCTCTTGCTTGTCCGTGGAGATTTACCGTTAGTTGGATAGCCACCAGATCTCTCGTTAAAAACTCTGAAATGCAGAAGTAATTAGTCTCCTTCTTTAACATAACACAGGCTCTTGGGTTATCACATGCCAAATCCCAGATTACCTTAATAGATTTCTCCGTCAGGCCCTTCACCTGACCTTTATACACCCACGGCTCTTGGACTAAGACTATGCCCAGATCCTCCGAAGTGAACTTCTTTGTGATGACTGCAGATGCAGCTACCGCGTGGTGGAGGTTAATCTGGGCAATCCTAAGGCGTGGTGTTGTCCTCATTTTTTACTCTGGACCATCGGCTCGTCTATCTCTGAGAGCGTTAGGTCCTCCAGTTCTCTGCCAGGGCTTTGAAGGTTCAAGCCTTCTGCCAGCTCCTCCAGCTCCCTGGTCGACGGCACGTTTTGTTGAGCTGCCCGTCCTGTCGTCTCCGTCGTCGCGGTGGCAGCCGCGGAGGTCAAAGGCCCTTCCACGCGGTGCTCGTCGACAGTTTTGTCTCTATCAATTGCTGTCGATGAGGCAGCTGCGGAGGTCGAAGGCCCTTCTACGCACTGCTCATCGACGGCCATTGCCATGCCTGTTGATGCCTCACCTGTTGGCGTCGTGTGGGCAGCGTCCCCAGGAATTCTCTGCTTCCATGGCTTGACGAGGACGTTCCCGTACCTGTAATTGAGCCTAAAACTCTGCCGTCTCATGCTACAGAAGGAGTCTTCATCGACAGCCACATTCAGCCGTAGGTAGCCGTCCTCAACTTTTGCCTCCATGACTCTCCAGAGTGATGTGTTGAGGCTCTCGTTCTGAGCTCTCAGGAGACCCAGTGCATAGTCCTGGCCCCTGTCTATGCTCCATGGGAGGAAGATGGTGACATTATGGGTTGGTGGTATGTCATCTCCGCTCCTGGTGTAAAGCGCCGGCCCTTCCCACCCATTGAGCGACGGTACTGTCTGTCTCAGCCATTCGGCAGTTGCCTCGTCTCTGCAGTCCACCAATAGCAGGCCCGGTCTGAAGTAGACGCCCGTAAAAATAAGTGGGCGGGTCCACCCCCTCAGAACCTCATCCATAATGATGTCCTGCAGTGATGTTAGTTGCTCTGGAGTGAGAGACATGGCGGGGTACTCTTGGGGTAGCACCGCTATCCTTGTTGCTCTCATTGCGTCTGCGTAACTTGATTGCTGGTTCTGGTTAGCAGCTCCGTGCTCGTCTTGTCTATGGCCCCTCCTCCGATCGCTGTTTCTCAGAGGCGACCCCGGCGGGTGACCACAACGCTTTGCAGGTTGCCTTTTTGTTGCTGTTGGCACACGTTGGTTGCCGGTGGTTTTGGCAGCTGGGGCTTCTTGCTGTACCGGTCTCACGGCTCGGCTCCGCGCAGAGTCAGGACTCATGCCTCTTGCCAGGTATCGAAGGTAGCGTGCTACTCCAGCGCCGCTGAGACCCCTTCTACTGGGGTCGTCTCGTGCACCTGGTTTCCCTGGATCGGGGGTTGCTGGGCCGCGCCGACGTCTGGGTGCTCTTTTCTCCCCTTGTTGGTCTGCGCTGCTCGCTTGTATACCGGTGTGAGCGTTGGGCGAGGTCATGCGGCCCTCAGTCCGTCCTCCATCAGCTGTGCGTTGTGTAGTGCGAGAGGGCGAGGTCTTACGGCCCTCGCGCCCGTCTCTTTCGTCCGTGCGGTGATGCGTGTGATGTGGAGAGGTCATTCGGCCCCTAGGCCTGCCCTCACCCTTCGTGTGCTGGTGCATGCGCTGAGGCGAGGTCTTGCGGCCCTCAAGCCTATTCTCCTCGTTAGGGTTGTGTTGCGTGTGGCGAGGTGGGGAGGGGGATCGACTGTTTATATCCCTGGTGTTCGAAAGGTGGTGGACACGGGGCGGCGTGGATCCTCTGCTGTCAATATGACGTTTGGCGTTCAGTTGTTGCTGATTTCGTGTAGGCGAGGTTCCAATGCCCTCGAGCCTACCCCATGAGGTTCCATGCTCGCGTGCATATGATGGCGAGGTTGTCCTGCCCTCAAGCCTGTTGTTACCACCCGCCTGTTTGTGTTGCTTGCGGTGTGTTGCGATGGTCCAATGCCCATCTGAGCTGCTGTCGGAGTCGGCATCCGGATGCTTGCGGTTGAGTCTCCTTGCATACGCAGACCGTGACTGCGGTTCGGAGTGATGATGGGAGTGCGAAGGCGAGGTCATATGGTCCTCAAGCCTCCTGCGATCATTTCCGTATAGCTGCGCTGCGCCAAGGGAGGAGTTCAATCTACCCTCTGGCTTTCTTCGTGGGTCTTCGCGTCGATGATGGTCGCGATAGGGCGAGGTCGTTCTGCCCTCCAGCCCTCCGCGCGTGTCTTCCCATAGCTGGTTGTCGCAATATGTTGACGTCAGCCTGCCCTCACTCCTGAAGTGTTGAGGTTGAGATCCTATTTGTTTCCTAATTAAGTGTGGAAATTATAATTGACAGCACCGACATATGAATATATACACAAACAAATGTTCGGTTATGGTTAAAACAATTCAAGTTTTTGTATTGAATTTTCGGTTTACAATTTATTTTTTCCTTTTCAGTAGGGGTTTTTGCACATTATCTTTTCCGTGAGAATTTATCGTAATAGATACGGATCTGAATAAGCGACTGGAACAAAATATGAACAAAAGGTTCGGCAACGTTTCCGTAAAAAACAAAATGCGAACAAAACTCTCGGGAGGGTTCTCAAAAACAAAAGGAACAAAATTCTCATGAAAGTTCTTAATAAGAACAGAATGAAAACGAAATTTTCGGGATCGTTTCCATTGAGAACGCAATAAGAACGAAAGTATCGAGAACGTGTTCAAATGAACGTTTTGCTAAAGAAAGAACAAAAGTTTTGTGGACTTAACGTTAAGAGTGGGGTCTGCGTGTTGGAATGAAAAATCGTTTCAGTAAGAACCATGCTTGTTAATTCTAACCCAGAGAAAGTTGGATCATTTCAGATCGTTTATCATTAGGGTGAACTGTCCATTTATGGAAGAATTTTTAATTTCCTGTGCAAGAAAAGTTCGTGTCTTAAGTCTTTCGTTGACTTAATTAACATAATTATCTTCCAGTTCCTTTTTATTGATGTCAATATTCAAACATTTCCATTCTTCGCGAACAGTTCAGAGTAAATTTGTTCCCGTTTCGTTCTCTGCCAGGACGTTCCTGAGGCTTTAGTTCCTAAATTTTTCTTCGCGAGAAAGTTCCTTAGACTTTTGTTTCCCTTTTATTCTTTGACAGAACGTTCGGAGACTTCTTCACATTTTATTCTCTTAAAAATATTACCGAAAGTTTTGTTGAAATTTGGTTCGCTTTGGGAACGCTCCTCAGGATTTTGTTTTTATATATTTCCCGTTGAGAACGTTCTCGATAAGTTTGTTCTCACTTTCGTTCTTGTCAAAACACTCCCGAAGTTTTTGTGCTCATTTCGGTTTGGGCCCTTAAGCGTTCTTACCAAGGCGTATTTAACAAGGTGGTGTTGGCCGTATATAAGTAAAAAATTACACTAACAAATTATACGCTGATGTCCATACTGTCATTGGTATGAGTTACAACAAACACATCATTTTGACGTAATGGCCTCCACGGCGAAAAACTCAGCTGGCGCCCCAACACCACCTTGTTTAATACACCTTGGTTCTTAGGAACAAAACTACGGGAATGACATTTAGTTTCGAGCATACCTTTTGATGACACGAGAATGATGAAGTCCCATTATCCTCAACAAAGTGTTTTAAGCAAGGGTATGTGGTTAAGTTTGTCGAATTCACAACGATTTGGACGATTTAGCGAACCGCTGGGATGAAGCAACGTTTCCCTGGAATAAGGTTAGGAATCACTACCCATTGATGCATATCTCTGAGAAGGAGTGTTTGGCTGAAAGTAGAATGGAAAACGTCGGTGTATATTGACCTCTAATGCGTCGAGGTTATTGGGCATCTAAATGGATATGCCGCCAATTCAGTTATATTTGACTTTGTTATGGTATACGCCGCCATAGTCACTTCTAGGTAACCACAACATAGATATATGTATGTATATCTAACCAAGGACCAGTAGCATTCTCCGAAACTGTTTGAGAAATTGGTATGCGGTTGCTACAACATGGTCGACCTAAATTAGAGTGACAGAGTTCTTTTAAACCCAGAGGTCTGTTGTTAATAACAAGTAAAGGGGAAAAATTGTCATAACTGAATATACTATTCGAGGGAAATAATATAAATCAGAAAAAGAATTCACTAAATTCCAATACACATTTTCAATGGAAGTTATCGAAGTCCTTCCGGAAAGTTTATTTTAAACCTTTTTGCGCGACTCATCCTAGTATTCTCGCGGATTAGCTATTATTTTGTTTAAAGTACTAATTGTCTAATTCGTCGGTGTATCAATCTGTGCTTTTATTAACTTTATATAAACAATGGTGACTTCGTGAAAACGAAGACTTAAACAATTCATAATTATGTATCCATATAAGAGCTTGTATAATTACTATTCTGATATTTATGTGGTTCACAAGGTGTTTTAAATGCCGTATTGTCGTATGTCGAAACCACAATAAACTATTTTTTAACGGTGTAAAATCCAATTAAAGTTTACAACATACAATAATACGACAATATACAACACCTTGTAACTCCCTAATTTTGTTTGCAGCCCACAATTAGAATTTACATTGTTATAAAAACCAAAACAAAAGCTGTTAAAACCCTTACAAACTACCGAGGTATTTAGTTTTACATAACTTGTTCCTGTTTTAGCACACCCGCCTCTTCAAGTAACTGTTGAAAACCATCAGGTATGTTGCCTTCACTTAGTTCGGAGCTCCACTTTTTGTACTATAAAAAAGCGGTTGAATAAATTTAGCAACTAAAGTATATAAATAATTGTGTATATTGACCTACTCGCTCCAGTTCTTCACGCAAAGCTATTACAGCTTTCTCTCGGTCTGCCACCAACTCTTCCAAATACTGGTATCGCAATTTTTTGCGGGCACGACATTCCCGCGCACTTTGGCGACTACGTTCTGTCAAAAATTAATAAGCATTTGGTTTATACAGATACATTATTTATATATATGTACATACGCACCTAATTTGGCTCTTATATCGACTTTTTCTGTTGAAGCCTTGCGACCAGGTTTGCGTCCGCGTTTACCAGTCTCTTTACGTTCCTAGAAAGATAAATCATTTTTTCTTTAATAGATTTATTTACGAAAAAAGACGGCACATGCCATCATTTTGATTCCTTCATTAAACTTCACAAACATACCCTTATTTAGGGTCAAGAAAGGTATAATAAATAAGGCACGAATCCTTCGAAGTAAAGTACAGCAAGTTTACGCCCTCCTTAGTATACATAAGTATACTAAGTATATGCTGGCATTCAAATAAACCTGATAAATCTAGTACACACGTATATCTTCAGGATCATTGCAAAAGGCCTTATTTGACCCTATTCGGAATCTCTTTTAATATTTTTTAGCTTTCAAATGAACCTGCTTAACAATAAATAGCTTAACAACTATTAGCTATTGATTTGGTAAAGTAATATATGTATGTATTTAGCTAAAAAAAAACCTCCCTCAATTTCGCCTTCAAATCAAATTAAACAGCGTTTCCAGTGCCAAATTCAAGCTTCGATTTTCTTGAAAAACTAAAATTTTCAAATAGAGTACTTACAATGATGACGACATGTTTAAAAAATGTAGATTCTTTGTTAAAGCGAGATTGTCCCTATTATGAATTTTCATACGATAGACGATAAACGCTTGCAAGCGTATCGTATGAAATCAGTTCTTGTATTATAGTTTTCATATGCCCGACAGGTGAATTGTTGTTAATAGCTGTGGTTTTTGTTCACTTTTCCTTGCAAACCAGCACAAATCAGCAACGCTAACTTTCGGATTTCATACAACATCGATTCGTAAGAGAATAGCAGAACGCAAACGTTTATCGTGCATCGTATGAATTCATAATAGAGGGGTATTAGCTATTACAAACATTCAGTAACTACGCCATAAAGTCATTTGATGTCCTGGACATATAGACCAATATAGACATACTCACCGAGAGATTTGGCTCCTCAATCATCTGCATATCTTCACAATCCATTTTTTGAATCTTAAATACTATTTCCCCTCAACTCAATAAAAATATTTAATTTTTTAACTCCACTGTGTTTATCAACAGTTGCGATTTTTTTGCTTTTTTGTTGTCTATTTATGATATGGTTACCAACTTCCTTTGCAGTGGTAATTTCAGTTAAAATGCCGCCAGATGTCGCTTGTAATCACAATGGCTTATTTTCTTAGACTGCGTCTATACACGAAAACTTTTGTCCCCTCGATTTTTCACATTCCCTTTTGGTGTTGCTCGTTTCATTTACACACGGCTATTTGTGTGTATGCAATTGTTGTTGTCAGCTGTGAACAGCGGTTCAATTTACACAGACGAACGAGAGCACAAAGCGTGTTGCCCGAGCACGAGCAACTCGGTGCCTCTCTCCTTTCCTCGTCGCGCTCTCTCCAACAAACGACGAGTTGCGGCAACAAAAATCGCCGTGTGTAAATGAGTATACGGCGCCTTTACATTACCGCAGAACTCCACAGGCGAACAGCGATGGCCTACCAACTGTCATTTTGACGAGCAATGTGATTGCAAGTTTTTGTGTGTGGGCACTTTGATGTCTTGAAATAAGCATTTGCCGCATGACGCCACCAGACAACATTCTCTCAATTTCGGTGTTTAAAAACATTTAAATCTTTAAAAAACTTG
>NW_016157169.1:438537-452266 GCF_001687245.7 Rhagoletis zephyria | reverse complement strand
TTTACTTGAATAAAAGTGTAAAATAGTGGTGCTTGTGATGTAAACAAACGCTCAGCTGACGAACCCGCTTTCGCAAACTTTTTTCTCAAAACCAGTTACAAATACAACGTCGCGTTCTTACGTGATCTTGTATTTTTGGTTCATGAGACAATGCTGTGACGACAATAAAGAAATTCCTATTATACCATGTTCTGACCGACATCGCGAAACTTTCTTTCGTGTTTTCGTGATAAAGCTGGTGTTCGACCTAAAACTTGTGTTTTCGTCCATGTAAAATCTGTCGGTGTCTGCATTAGTTTTTTTGATTATTCATCGAAGTATATCATCTTTAATACGCCATTTCGAATTTATTTTTAATTGGCTGCGCAAAGTAAAATAAGAATGAAAGTAAAAGGTTGTTAATGAAAAGAAATTGCAGGGGAAGTATTTTGGTTTGGTTTTTGTGTAGGAAAACTGTAATCAAAGGATGTAAGAAATGCCAACGAAAACACTAAAAATCGGTGTGAACAGCCTTCAGCCCACAATCCCAAAACTCGTTTTCAAAGTGTTTTCGTTGTCGGTCAGAACATCAGAGTACGTATATTTATACAGTTTTGAAGAGTATTTAAAAACAAAAGTAAGCACAAACGCTTTTGACCACGAAGCCGAGAAAATAATTCGAGAAAATGGTAGCTATTTTATTATCACTTTAATAAAGGAATTACGCCAACGCCTCCCCACAAATATTGCCACACTAAAAAAATTGACTTTTTTCGGTTGGAAATGCATTAAGAGTAATTAAACCAAAAGTATTTGTTCAACTACAGCAACAAAAACACAAATATAATGCCGACGAAATAACATCCATAGAGATGCAATGGCAACGGTTAACGTTACATACCTGGAGTAATTTAGACTCAACTGTAAAATTTTGGGCCGAAGTTTATCAATTTCGAAATGCCCTAGGAGAAAACCCTTTTGCTGACCTTTCCAACCTAGTTTTTAGTTTTCTTGTTTTGCCTATAAGTAATGCAGAAGTAGAGCGAATATTTAGTTCAATGAATATAATAAAAACTAAGCAAAGAAATCCAATGTGCGTTAAAACGTTAAACGCTATTTTATATATAAGATACGGTTTAAAACGTGAAGAAAAATGCTGCCATAATTTTACTGTAGATGACGATCTCTTAAAATTAATGAATTCAGGTGATATATACAATAGTGATTCATTTGATGATGAGGAATATACACTCGATATAAATTAATCGTGTTAACTAGTCTTTCGTTTCTTGCGATTTATTTAAATAAAGCATGTGAATTTTCACTAAAACATTTTAGCCGTTGTTTGCCAGAGTCTATGTGAAATTTCACTAAAACATTTTAGCCGTTTTTATCCGCTTTTTTTTGCCAATCTAGCCGGTCGGCCCAAAAGTTCTGGCAACACTGTTTGTAATACAAAAATCCTAATGGGCCTGAGCACACTAGCCTGCTCAGTCGGACTGAGCAGTCCACCACTCGAACGCACACTGGACTGGGCCGTCGGCCGAAAACAGGTTTCAGTTTTGTATACATGAACTACGCATGTGGCACATGCAAATAAAACGAAATAGAAAACATGTTGTCTATGTGTGCGTGTCAGTCCACCGTCAATCCGCGATTTTCGCGGACTGAAAGGAGCGAGGTAAACTCGAACTCTCTTCCCCCTCTTATCCACAAAAAACCGGGTTTAGGCGGGCTGGGCAATCCAGTGTGCGGATGCCCAATATTTATACTAATGAGGTCCTAATGTCGGTTGGGTGTTTTCTAAGCAATAATCGGGATCCGGATAAAAAATTTGAACACAAATGCAACAACAACGATATGATCCTGATAGAAATCTGGTTCAATTTATGATCCGCTATGTTTGCTGCATGGTTTGGTAGTACTGACCAGAGCTGGGTAATTTTTGATTACAATTACATTAAAGTTACGATTGCTTAATTGTAAGCCTTAAATTATATACGATTACGATTATTTCAATTGTAATCATAAATTCTGGCTCTCTCTCTCTCTATCAACAGTAAATTTACGTTTACGCTACGTCGTTGACTAACTGCGTTTTAATCTTTAAAATTTTAAGATTACAATTACAATAATTGTAATCATGAAAATTATGATAACGAATACTTTAATATTAATCGTAAAAATATAATGATTACAAATAATGTAATCGTAATCAAGAAGATGTTGATAGCGATTTTCTAATTTTCTTTAGAGGTTTAGTAGTTAAGTAAATGAGCGGAACTTTCACCGAAAAGTATGTAAAATTTATTTAAATTTGAAGTAATACAGTTAATAAATACAGTGAAGTAAAACAGTTAAAAAATAGAAAACAAAAACGTTTATTTTCTAATAGCGGTCGCCCCTCGGCAGGCAACAGCAAACCATAGAGTGTATTTCAGTCATGAAAAACAGCTTCTCCAAAAAATACAATAGCCTTTCGGGGCGATGTAAAATTGTAGGTCCCTCCCCTTTGTGTGACAACATCAAGGCGGACAGTTAATCAAAGTCAATCCTTATTGGAAAAACTGCGACCACGAGTCTGTGTTGATTGTTACATCAATTTCAAAAAAATATGCGAATTCATAACTTAAAACCATTTTGGTAAATAAAAATCAAATTTGCTCAAAGCAAAACTAATTTCTCGATTACTGTAATCGTAATCATGAACTGCTTGATTGCGATAACCTTAAATTTTTAATTCGATGCATCGGAATGTACATCGATATTTTTCGATGCATCGAAGGGCATACATCGATGCATCGAATTGCAAAGATTTTTCAGATAATGTTTCCCAACAAAATGTGTTATACGATGTTTCCACGCTTCGTAATTCGCTATCTAAGTAATTCGCGAATTACACTGTTTCCACGCCACACATTAGTAATTCGTTTGGCAGCTCTAGTTCTTGTTCTTGTTCTGCGCTGTTTATTATTATTTTTGTGTACTTCAAATATCGAAGATGGAGCTAAAATTTAAGTTATCATCAACAATTTTAATTTATATAGAGAATATTTTATTAATATTATTCTATAACTAGAAAAAGTGCCAGCAATTGGGACCAGGCCGGTGAAAACTTTGATATATTTCCGATAAATATTAGAGAAGGCACCGATTCGTTTGTCATTCGCATGGTTATTCGGTCAGAGTTTTTTATAAATGAGGTAATTCGCTCTCAAAATTTTGTATGGCGAATTACGTAATTCAGAAGGTAATTGGCAAGGCGAATGACGAATGGCAGAGCGAATTACGAATAAGAGGGCGAATTACGAATCGTGGTAATGCCGTATTATTAACAAAATTGTACAAAATTTAAATACATTACTGCAACTGAGCTACGTATGTTTCCAACGGAAGTTTTTGGAGCCGTTTCAACTTTTTGGTCAGTCACTTCTCTTTTTTGTACAATTGAAAACCTGGAACGACGGTTCAATGTACTAGAGAATTCAGTTTTCAAAAAACATCGATGCATCGATATGTCGACTATTTATACATCGAGTAGAAAATTTTCGATGCATCGAAGCAAATCATCGATGTTTTCCGAGATACCTACAAAAACTTTATTTAAATAATCTGTAAATTGTGGCAGCACCAACGACTTGGAATCGTTTGGCGTTCTTCTTTTTTTGTAGCAATTCACAGTAGTTTGGGGCCGCGTACANACCACAAATACTACTAAGTTGTATAAGACTATTTAATGCAACTCGGGTCAAAAAAGAGCAGTTTAGACCAAAATAAGCAGCTCTAAAAAACAGATGATCGCAGCTGTAGCCCAGGATGACGTCTATTGCTAAGATATCTCACTTGTATTTGTACACAATGGCGTACATTGCCTTTTGTTCTTGCGTTCTTATTGATTTTGAAAACAAAATTTGCTTATTTCATAGATAAAATGGATAAAGTTCAACAAAATGATAACACAAATCGTGATGAATTAATAATGCAGCAACAACGCGAAATTGAAAAGGAGGTACGTTTACCATAGGCATTTTAATTAAGGAACAAAATGTTTTGCTAGTATCAGTCCTAATGGGCCACCCGTAGTACCCTCCAACATACAAATCAACTAATTAACAATTTCTTTTGCAGATAAGTGACTCCATACCATTGGTCAGTGAACAATTGCCAATAACTTGCCTTAATGCTGAATATCTAGGCGATGCAGTGTTCACTTCAAAAATTCAAGAACTCGCTAGCAAATATAAATTCTTACGGCGTACTAGGCCTGATGGAAATTGCTTCTTCCGGGCATTCGCTTACGCTTACCTAGAGCATTTAATTTCCAATAAAGATGAGTATCAACGATTTAAAGATTTGGCGGACAAGTCAAAAGATAAGCTGGTGCAATTAGGTTTCCCTAGCTTTACTCTGGAAGATTTTCATGATACGGTAATGATACCGACATTTTATAATTATTTAAAAGTTTATGTTGCACCTTTTGTTTTTTGACAGTTCATGGAAGTTGTCAAGCGTGTAGATCCGGCAGCCGGTTCGACAGAGTCAATGGGTGAGGAGCTACATAAAGTATTTAATGAGCAAGGTTACTCCGACTATGTGGTTGTGTATTTGAGATTATTAACCTCTGGTAAACTACAAGAGGAGGCTGACTTTTATCAGCATTTCATTGAAGGCAACTTTACCATTGAGGAATTTCGTCATCAAGAAGTAGAGCCAATGTACAAAGAATCGGACCATATACATATTATAGCATTATGCACTGCTTTAGGCGTGGGTGTACGCGTAGAATATATGGATCGTGGAGACACACATGTAAAAGCGCACGATTTCCCAGAGGGAAGTACGCCAAAAGTTTTCTTAATTTATCGGCCGGGTCATTATGATATACTTTATCCTAATTGAATTGCAAAATCATAAAACATTAAAGGATCATAGCGTTTGGCCTAGCTACCTACTAACATATCGCTCATTTTCTTCAATAGTGTCACAACTCAAAAAAGCAGCACTCAAGATAAACGGCTTTCAAGTTTGGAATTTACACATACTCCCGTAGTAAAAACGAATACATATTTTATTCTAGTAGAGAGATAGTGGTAATCGATGCAGCTATGAAACTTTTATAAAACATAGAAGAAATAGCGGTAATTTTTGCATACTTACCTCAAAATACGTAATTTTTGGATTATGACACTAAATGAGCGATATGTATGTATTTTCTAATTTACGAAAACTTGCATATATTGAGCACAGATTACGCGTGGCTGCTTTGAGTTAATATCCTATCACCCACGTACATAAATAATGAACAAGCCCTATTTAATCAATTGAATTAACATTGGTATACATTGCCTTTAGCACAGAGAGAGAGGATATATTTGAAATTCATCAACGAGCTATATTAAAATTTTAATTCTTTGAAAATGTATAGAAAGATCCTTCTCAAATAAATTGTATATGCCGAAAAAAAACGAATAAAAAACAAATGGGTCGGTTATGGATAGCAATGCAACCACAGTTGGGTTGCCGATGGACCAAGCCACTGAAAATATATGTATATTTAGAACACCAACTATAGTATACTGCTGTAAAGTTACAGATAATACAATTTCGAAATAGGAAGAAACCAGGCTTGAATTTAAAAAAGCTGCAAAATTCTCGCGTCAACCACAAATAGGCAGTTGCCAATAACAACAACAGTTGCCAATAAAGCAACTCAGTTCTTTCAATTGTTATCTCTAATACAATTTCAGACACTGGCAGCGCAACTGAAGTTCGATTGCCGTTTGTAATAAACCCAAAAATGTTCTTAAATCGACTTTAATTTATGTTCTTTTGGACTTCTTAGTGAAAGTAAGCAGCAAACTTGTTAAATAATGTTAGAAATACTGCGTACTGTAATTTAATCCAGATGCTGGTGAATAATGCTGGGGTGGGAATCCTTGGGTTACAGGTTACAACAGTTGAGGGAACGTAATAATTATTCTCAAGGGTTGGTCCTTAGTTGAGTTCGCCGGCATCGATCTAACAACGTTAAACCGATCAACCTGTGATCGACAAAAGCTTGAGCCCAGTAAACATACAATTTAGTAGCATTTTGATAAACATCTTATGTATTTCGATTAGGCGTTTTCTCTTTACGTGCAGTTAATGTGTGCTTTTAATAGAAGCTCAACAAAAAATTTTAATCCAAAGTCTAAAAATCACTTAAGTTGTTTCATCAAAATCCCGCAGGAATGTATATTCATCTTAATGAAGAAAGGTCTAACATTTGTTGTCTTTTACCGAGTAATTCTAAACCTTTATAAAATTCGAAGATTTCCCGTAGCAAATTTCTTCAAAATACTCTTTTTCAATAAACACGGAAAGTAGATTTAGTTTGATTTTAAAATCTATTAGGACATCAGTGAACTACTTTTGTACAAAGAAGAATTTCGAAAGAAAATTAGTTAATATATATATATATTCCCATTGCTTTTTTAATATTTTGTATGTAATTAAACAATCGTCGGTACTTGTGTATATATTGTGTATACATACGTATATTTTTTCTACTTCAATCTCGTTTATACATACATATGTAATTATAATGAAACAAATAACAATCTTCATTGGTTAGTTACATGCATTTCAAAAATACATAAATTTACACAAAATGTTAATGTTTACAATCCCTTATATTGTAAATGAACAAACTAGTCTGGATGTCCACAAAAATATACTACATTCTACATCCAAAATCTCAACTTCAATTCTTATTTTTCGGACACTGTTTTTATTTACGATTCAATAGAAATATGCTGCTTGTATTTTTTACAGCTTAGAATCGGTTGAAACTAGTCAATCCGCGGAGCATACGGCCATCGCTTCACCCTTTTCCTCTTCCAGTTCCTTGCCAGTAAGGGCCAACTTGGATTTGGCAAAGTCGTCCAATTGCAAACCCTGTACAATCTTCCATTTTCCATTGCTAATTTCCACAGGGAATGAGAATACCACATCCTTGGGCGCCCCGTAGCTGCCATCAGAGATGACACCCATTGAGACAAATTGACCAGATGCAGTACCATTCCACCAATCGTGCATGTGATCACAAGCAGCCTTAGCTGCGGACATGGCCGATGACATTTTACGTGCAGCAATCACTGCGGCGCCACGCTTTTGCACTGTCTCTACGAATTGACCCTGTAAAAAGGCAGCATCATTGACAGCATCCCAAACACGCTTGACAGCACCATCGACTTCAACAATCCCGTTGCTGGGATCGGGGAACTGGGTGGACGAATGATTTCCCCAGATGACGACATTCTTGACGGCATTAATTGGCACACCCAATTTGGCGGCGATCTGTGCGGTGGCACGATTTTGATCCAACCGTGTCATGGCGGTGAAATTCTCACGTGGAATTGATGGCGCATAGTGTGAGCATACGAGTGCGTTGGTATTAGCTGGATTGCCTACAACTAAGACTTTAATGTCCTTGCGAGCATGCTGATCTATAGCCTGTCCTTGTGCCTTGAAGATTTTCACGTTGGCAGAGAGTAAATCTTTGCGCTCCATGCCCTCCTTCCGTGGCATAGCGCCTACCAAAAAGGCAGCGGACACATCTTTAAATCCTACCGCTGGGTCAGCGGTTGGGATGACTTGGCGAAGTAGTGGTAGCGCGCAATCTGCCAATTCCATAACAACGCCCTCGAGTACACCCATCATTGGGGGGATATCGAGTAAATGCAAAATCAAAGGTTGATCCTTACCGAACACCTCACCACGGGCAATCATGTATAGCAACGAGTAGGCGATTTGACCAGCAGCGCCAGTAACAACAACACGAATTGGTTGTGCCTGTAAGCAAAGGAGGGTAGAAATATTACTTATAATGCATTTTGTAGGTACTTTATATGGTATATGTACATAGTATGTAAGTAAGGTACATCAATACAATAACCGAACAAGTTTTCTGCGATCAATATTAAGAACGGTAAGTAAAATTAGTTTTCTCTAATCCTATTCCGAAATCGGTGACAATAAATTCTTTTTATTAAGATTCTCTGCTTTGGAAGACTTAATGTTTTCGAACTCAAGCAAAAAGTAGGAATCGTGTATTTTTTCTTAAAGCTTAGAATCCAGCTCTCAAGAAAATTACCTCAAATATCCAGTCTAAAGTTGTGTATTACATATTGGCTCTTTTTTGTATCATGATATAATTGATGCGAATGCCTTATTTGCGTAACTAATTTCCACTAGGCATTAAATGGCAAACATTTTCATGACAAGCTTGGGCATTAAAAAATATTCTTGTCAATACCAAGGCGAATTTATAGGTGCAACTCCGTATTCCTCGGACTCGGACTAGTAAAACTGTCAAAAAATAAAAATTCGCTCAGAGCGAGAGAGTAACATTGAAAAGTACGGGATCGCTTTCTAGTAAAAAATGGTAACTTCTGTCAACTTCAACATAACCTCCAAATTTTGGTTGTAAATTTTTGCTTATTTTATGCGTAAACACAATCAGCTCACACATATAAATAACCAAAAAAAACTTTCAAATTGTTTAAAATCCACTTAAACAAGTAATTAAATACTTTTCAACATGAATTAGCAGAGTGCACTTTTCTTTTGTTTACAATTGCGTTGCCAAACACACTACAGCTGATTGTTTGGCACATTTACCAGAATTTACCAGCAAAAAATTCTCGGACTAAAACTGGTAACTTCTGACAGAGACAGAACCGTATTTACTCTCTTTTTTGTCCTCTCAATAGTCAGAGAACCGAGTACGGGATCGATTTCCAGTAAAATCTGACTGATTCTGACTAGTCCGGACTCATACGGGATCGCAACTATCAAATTGAAAAATTTTGTTTGAATTTCTACACACACTCCTACAGATTTTGACAGTTTATGCCGCCAAAGCAAAAACAAAATACATATAAATTTTTGTTTTTGTACTCCTGCTATCACCTTATATTAATTCGCCTTGGTCAATACGTTAAAAAATTTTCATTAAATTCATTTCCACATGGCATTTCTGAAATGCCTAGTGGAAGTTCGGCATAAGTTCCAATTAGGACATTTAACCGCGGTGGCGCAGGTTAGATTTTTTCATCATTTATAGTTTACAAATAATGATGCTTTGGCTGGTTGCATTTCTTAGCACAGGGGTTGTTACCTTAATTCACAAAGCTCTAACTAACAATTTTTTTATTTTACAGGAGAAGCAAAAAACGTTGTGGTTGTTCAAACTTGCCTGGTCATCTGAAAGCCAATTCCTGCCTTGTGAAAACGTGAAGTGAAAACATTTTTCATCACTTCACTTCTGTTTTCAAATGTAAATTAATTAATTTGCCAACAATTTTTCACTGTGAAAACTTTTTTCCACAAAGTTTTGCGGCTGTGAAAAAAGTAAAGTTGGGCGTCCCAGCCAGCAAGAAAACGTACATTTTACGATTATGTTTTACGAGGGATTCTCAATCGGCGAAAAGTTAGAGAAAGGCTCGTAAACCATGATTCAATTATTAAAGGTTTTGTAAGTAGCTTTTTCTAAAATTGACACTCCCACCCACAGGGATCGTTTTTGGAAGAGGAGAAAAAGGGGAAGAATTCAATCACACTTCTAAAATGGTAGCTAAATTCCACAAACAGGTATGGATAATAGTGCATGGTGGTATTTTAAAACAAATGCGAATTTGATTTAATTATTTCATTTAAACCAGCATATTTACATTGAACATAACCCTTCATTGTTATTAAAAATAAATATTTTTATATATGTATATACCAAAGTGGCGAAAGTCAGACGGCGCATAACTCAAGAATGGGTGGTCCGCTTTGAGCCATTTTATTACAACGCTTTTATCAACTTGCAATGTTGTATGTCCAGACCACCCTACTATAAATATAGCAAAGGTATTTATGGCAAACCTAGTATAGATATCAACCTCGTCGTAGGTATCAAAGACATACAATTAGAAAAACTCTAGAGATAGATGTCGCCACGCCAGATGAACTTAAAAATATGCACTACATACGCTACAGCGGCAATGGACGACACGCCATTTCTTAAAATGAAATTAATTGCTGCTATATGTATGTATGTACATATGTATGTAGGCATATACTAAATGTGAGCAAACAACATTTTGCTTGCATAGTCTTCTGTTCTCTTTTCACTGCAAGTTGAATTATTTTAGTATCTATTGCAAAATTTTATACAGACAAGACTAAAAAGTATAAAATAAATACAAAAAAAAAACTTTTTAATGTACCACGCTTTTATAAATGGACTAAAATTAGAAAATAATATTTCTCAGTCGCATAGAACTTGTTTTGATAACTTTTGATTTTGAAATTTTAGCAAGTCATTATAAACAATTTATTAGATTGAAAAGGAAAAGCGTGGGGCGCATGTAATAGGCCTGATTTAAAATTGAAGAGTAATATGTGTATGTATGTGGCTATATTAATAACGACCGCTTAAAATCGATCTCAAATTTGTACTTTCGCTGTAGAAATTTTAGGTCTATGTTATGTATGTAGTTTGAATATTGTCAATTAAATCTAATGCTTTGTATTGCATGCGCTCCTCATTTTTCGTTTTCAAACTCATAAATTGTTTATAATGACTTTTGCTAAAATTTCAAAATCAAAAGTTATCAAAGCAAATTCTATGGGACTGAGATATATTATTTTCTAATTTTAGTCCATTTATAAAAGCGTGGTACGTTAAAAAGTTTTTTTTTTTAATTTATTTTATTTTTGCATTTGTTTGCCAGTTGTTGGATAAAAAAAAGCTATTTCCCTGCAAACCATTTTTCAGAGTATTCTGCATTGTTAAGAAATTTTAAAGAATTCGTTAAGATTTAATTCGATTATTTGCCGTATTTTCTAAAATGAAATAAATTACGCACACTTCCATTCTTTTACGAAATTTCGGAAGAAAATCTGTGAGGCAACGAAAATAATGCTGCTATGTGAAGAATATCTTTCAGAATTTTTCCAGAATTTTCTTTATTTTTCGTACAGAAATTTCTTTACGAGTTCGTGTCAACCACTTCATATAATTTTCTTTGAAAATTCGGGAAAAATTCGTTACAGAAATGAGATACTCCTAACGATTTCCTTAAGATTTCGGGAACTTTGGTTTGCAGGGTTGCTTGTGGAAAAAATATGGAATTTTGATTAAAAAAAAAAAACAACAAATGAAAAAATTTGGAGCTTACGTTTCTTTCGCGGTTATTGCTCGATTGCTTCGAATATGGTAATTCCAATTCTTTGATGTTGCACTTTTATTGTTCTGGCGAGATTATGCCGCCGATTANGAAACAGGCGGGGCTTAGTAGTGCCGCTACAACAACAACAACAACAACATAACCAGGCAAGTGTGAACAACGACATTATGAAAAGAGTATCAAAGGCAGGTAGGGATTTTCAAAAAGCGGCATATAAGTCGGTAGTTTTAGGTACTTCCACTATACAATTTTTATTGAAGGTATATTTTAATCCGTCCTACCAAAATCTGTGAAAAACGCTGCTTGGATAAAGGTGTTGGTTAGGGCCTTTGTGCATTAAGATAACGATTAACGATACGTACATATCGCACACCTAGTTCTAAAGCAGACCTGGGCGGCGCCTCTTTAGAAGGCGCTCTGCTTTAGAAGGCAGCGAAACCTTCATTCAACCACACGAATTGTTCGCACGCACACAGTGACATCAATTTCTCGCACACTACAAAAATCTCTGTCGAAGTTGCCCACCTCTGTTCTAAAGTGTAATTAACTCAAAAAAAAAAAACAAGTAAGAGCAGCGCTGTCTTCGGCTATGCCGAAGGCTTTATACCTTTCATGAACGTCTGAAAATTTTAATTTAACAGATCGCAAAAACTGCTAACTGAACAATCAGTGGTACAAGAGATAAAGCTTATACAGCATAGATCTTGACGATTTTCTCAGTAGCTTTGTATTATTATTTATAAAATAGCTTACAAAATTTATCGGTTTTATCTGTCCAAATAAAGGAGTTTTACAGTAAAACCCCATATCTGAACAATCAGTTGTATGGGGGGCAATAAATAGGTTACAGTGACCCGAACTTTGTTAATTTTACTGTAAACTTCCTGTTGATAAGGTGTGAAAATAGTGCGAAATTTTATGTTTCTAGCTGCATGCAGAGGTTATAACAAAGAATCTCATATCTGAACAATCAGCTGTATGGGAGCTATATGTTATAGTGGTTCGATTCTTCCGGTTCCGACAAATGATTAATACATTATAAAAATACACCCACCTACCAAATTTGATCCGGATATCTTGGAAAACTGAGAGACTAGATTGCATACAAACAGACGGACAGACAGACAGACGGACATGGCTAAATCGACTCAGCTCGCCGGTCTGATCATTTAAGTATACATTTTAATGGGTCTACTATCTCTTCTTATTCTGGTACTTACAAACATCGGACCAAAGTTATAATACCATTTCATGCTCATGAAAGGTATAAAAATATAGGGCGATTTTATTGCATAAATCAATTCATAGGACTTACATCCAATTAATGGAAATATTTTTTTCTTCACGATGATATACATTAAATTAACTAAAAAACTACTGGTATGCTATGGTTGCTTTTGTATTATTTACGTTGAATCTGTATGATCCACAAGCAGTTAAATTTCCCTCTCTGAATTTTGAGTTAGCTCACTTTAGATCTAGGTGTACGATATGTACAGGTATTTTTTTTTATCTCAGTATATGGTTGTACGATAGCATTACAGACTAAAGAACAGTAAATAATTACTTAAAACTATTAATGAATAATTAATTTGGATTAGGAATGGATTTCTCAATGATACATGTGTCGTGAAAGCCAAGCGTGTTATTGCAAGGATAAAACGTTCGTAAAATCGAATTTTATTCATCGTGCCGATAATATGCTAAATTTGTAAAGGAAATTTATAAAAGTGCAGTACTGAATCCCAAAATATGTATATCGTCACCTGAAATGCAAAGAGGCGTAACTAATACAAAATTCACAACTCAATTTTGATTGATATGTCCATTATATTTCATCGAATTACAATTCCCACATCATTTTATGGAAAAAAAAATTATTAGTCCTGACTTTCTACATTTCAGTTACGTTGTTGTTACGTCCTTTTGCATTTCAGAAGACGATAAGTTGATGTCAAGTCTTTGGAATATCACTTATTATTCAAAAAAAAGGTATGAAATAATAAATTTTGTAAAGCTTCAAAAATACCGATGCTAAAAATAACGGCCAAAGCTTCAGGCTAAAGCAATTTTATGAAAATCATCGACAATGAACTTGATTCTATAAATCATAGATGGGCACACCAATACAGTCTCATTTTGTCATGGTATTCGTGAATCGCGCTGAGTAACAGTTGCCACTTTTCTATATTGTACAAAAGTGCGTCGTTTTTTTCGCGTGTTAGAAAACGCTCTTACAAATTTATATTTAATTTGTATTATGAACATGAAACGAAAATAATAAAATATAATAAAAAAATAATGAAGAAATAATTTCAAATAATGAATTATGAAATTAATTTTTATAAGTACATATGTACGTGCATGAAAAGTTTTTTAATTTAATTTCATTAAACTAATGTTTTAAAAAATGATAGTTTATTCAACAACAAAATTCACGAACTTAAAATTTCTAAACTTTGTAAAAAACTTAGTGTTCAATAAAGTATACTAAATATATTAAATTGCCGTATCGTACATACATATATACA
>NW_016157169.1:430187-438518 GCF_001687245.7 Rhagoletis zephyria | reverse complement strand
CAATCAGCCGGTTTAATATTTATTTTGTTTCGTCCAAATTCGGGTTTTCATGCAGAAACATAAAACTTAATTACATTGCTGATAATTTTAAATCAAAATAATTAAAATCCACAGCAACTTTGATGAGTAAAAAAGCGGTACAACATTGTTTTCTTGGCGTTCATTGTGGCATACCTTTTGCGTCTGGCGCTTTGCTGGCAAAGTTATAAATGTCACGCAAAGCTACAAAGTTTTATCTGGCATCAGCTTAAGCGCTGCGACGCAGACGCTACTCGCGAGTAGCGTTTTGCCCATCATTGCTATAAATAGTCAGCCCCACGCAGGCTCGGCAGAATACGTAGTACATTTGTAGGTAGGTATGTACACACATACATACATACTTATGCATGTACGTTGGCGTCACAATTGGCACTTGAAGCTTTTTTCGCAAAAACAGCAAAAAGAAATAAAACGTCAGATGTGCTGCTGCCAAGAAAACTAGCGCCCCCTGTTTGGGGATTTACCTTCCGCAACTATTTGTACGTTACACTTAGTTAAAAGCAAATTTTATTATTATTTACATATCGTCCCGTTTCTGCTTTAACCTCGTATCTGGAATAGAGGTATTTTAGAGAGTGTAAGAAAAAAATCTTAATTTCTTCCCCTAGGATACAATACGCGTATTTTTAACTTAATATTTCTGGTTCCACTAACAGCAGTGAGAACCCTTATTAAGTCTTTGTTCTATTTTCAAAAAGTGTGACGCTTAAACAGCTGTTATAAATAGTAATATTAGTTTTCCCAAAAATTGTAGATACGTGGTTAAGGCAGAAACGGGACGATATGTACATATGTACATAAAAACATGCATATGTAGAATATACGAACCACCGTCTAGTTAAATTATATATCTATAAGTGACGAGCATAGCTCGACATGTCCATGATTCAATAATTAAATGTTTGCTCACTAGTGGCATTCATGATACAAAAAAGAAGGTAGTTTCATTTAATGACATTCGTTGTTGTTGATAACCATTTGACTTTTAATAAAATTATGACATTTCATTAAATTCATGCTACCTGATCACGAGCAGTAATATTTTTTTTTTAAGAAGAAGAATATGATGAACCTGAAAATTAATGCATAGTCTAAAAAGGGGGTTGACGAAACTAGGTTTCAGAACGGATGAAGAAAGTGATCAAAATTATACTTATGCTAATTGCTTATAGGAGGGCGGTCTGCGCAAGACGAATTCAAGTTTTTTGCATACATTGGAAATTTTAAATTCGAAATTTGTTGAAGTTAATGGTGATACGCTAACCACAAAGCTTAATTTTTTCCAAAATCTAAAGAAATTTAAAAGTAAATTTCCACGAATTTCATTACGAATCACAAATTTCATGTGAACAAATATTCCCAAAATTATAACGTAAAACAAAAATAATTTTTCACAATTTGTTTTTGTTTTGCATGTTAAATTATGAGAACAATTTATTCACATGAAATCGGCGATTATAAAAGGATTTGTTTGGAAAGAGAATTCTTTAGAATTAGATTTTTAAATTGCAAGATTGCATACAAAATAAGAAAATGAAAAAATAACAACATAATGCTCTCGTGATTTTTATTATAAAATAAAAAGAACAATTTCAATGAAGTCTCCTTTAACATTACATATGTTATATATTTTTAATAAAAAAGGTGCAAACCACGTAAGTAAAAAAATTACCAAGCACTGAGAATGATTTTTCGTTTGAGGTATTATTAAATTGGTATAAATGTGGGAAAGAAATGCACCGTTTTATTGTTTTAATATTATCAAAGTGGCAAGGCCTTTGAGAATGCTCACAATTTATGAAACTTCAAAAAATTGTATAATCCATCAAAAGTTGTTTATTGAAACTACCTTCTTTTTTGTATCATGTTGGCATTAGAGTTTTGACACTCCCTTACAGAAAGTTGCCCCCGCACGTACCCACTAGGGATGTAAATTTTTTTCGATTTTTGCGATCCCGGGATTTTCGGGACATCGTTTATACAATCCTGGGATCCCGTGATTAGTCCCGGGATTTAGATATTCTATATTTTGCAACAACTTAACATGAAAAAATTGCATTAATATAATTTGAGAAGCTGTCCTACAATATAATAAATAATAAATAAATGGGTTTGAAATCTACTTTATTATCTAAGTTGAAAAATATTTCATTAGTAACATAACAAAAGACGGTAATTACATTTATAAGCACTTAACAATACTTTAGCGTTTACATATCTGATAAAGTAACTTAAATAAACAAAAGAAATATAGCGAAAACTGGTCAACATAAGGCATTATATTATAGCCACGATTGCAAATTACAAATCCCGAAAATCCCGGGATTCTTGGCAAATAATCCCGGCATTTACGGGACTTTTAAAAGTCCAGGATCCCGGGATTAACATCCCTAGTACCCACACACAGGGCCTTGCTCGGGGAGCCGATTTTGTCAAGAGGGGGCGAGAAAACTGTTTTCTGAGCAAACCTTTTATTATTGAATCATGCTATAAGTCTAGCAGTTCAATATACAAATATTCTTATCTCGTTTAAGTTCCTTAGCTAATTTTGACAAAAATTATTTTGTTAATCAGTCATCGACTGTCATTCAAAGCGATCTGACGTTTTTTCAAGTGTTTGCTAGTGTTATATCTCCGTTATTCCCAACCATTAACTATTTTCTCTTTCATCTTTCGTTTCTTTTTCTTCTATTTTCTACCCACGTGCGTACATAAATAATTAATTCTCTAACATGCCGGTTCCTACGGATAGGCCTCCAAATAGATTCTCCGCGTTATCGGTTTTTGACGACAATCCGCCAAAAAAGAAAAAACCAAATACCAAACAAATTGATTTCCCGCAACTACCCCATAAACCCACTCCGACGAATGTCCCCAAGTTTATATTAATATCATCTGCTGATAAAAACATCTCTCTTTCCCAATTAAGTCCCTTCGCCATAAAAAAATGCATAGAAGGCATCTCTACTGAAGTAGATTCAATATCACAGATAAGAGATGGTAATCTTCTTATCTTAGTGCGCAATTCCCGAGTTGCTGATAAGTTTTTGAAAACGAAAGCTTTTCCAAATCTTTGTCCAATCAATGTTAAGCTGTACGAAACCTTAAATTCTGTGAAAGGTGTAATATACGCTCCGTGTCTTAAGCACGTGCCCGAGAATGAAATTGTAAGTGAAATGAAAGACCAAAATGTAACTGGTGTATATAAATTCTCTCGGCAGGTCGAAGGTAAATTGTCTTTTACTGGTCTAATGGTTCTTACTTTTGATCTATTCCGTCTCCCGGAGTCAGTTGATGTCGCGTGGTACAAGGTTAAGGTACAGCCTTACATTCCGAACCCAATGCGCTGCAAGAACTGCCAGCGATTGGGTCATACGCAGAAAAGATGCTCAAGTAACACAGTCTGTAGTATCTGCAGCCTACCACCACATGCTCCGGAAGTTTGCACAAGAACTCTTTGTGCCAATTGTGCTAGTGACCACCCATCTTCTGACAAAAATTGTCCAAAATATTTACAGGTCAAAGAAGTGCTTAAAATTTTAACCCTCGAAAAATGCAGTATTGGCGAGGCGCGCCGTAAATACAGAGAAAGACAACCCTTCTACCAACGAGCGGATACATATGCCAACATTTCAAAAAATACCTCCTCGATCCGATCCCATACCGCCTCAAATAACGAAAATACCGACAAATCCACCGCAACAGTAATCTTAGACAACACTTCTTCTGCAGCACCTTCAAAAACCATTACCAACAAAGATTCCAACCTCAAAAAATCAATTTCCAACCCGAAGACATCGACTATCGACACCAATGATTCCCTTCCATTATCTTGCCATCTACCATCTACCTCTACTTCACTAAATTCCACCTCTCTCAGCAGTCCCAGTTCATCTACAAATCTAGCATCTTTATCCCCGTTTTCCCAATTCACACAAAACTTACTGAAAAATAATGATTATTACATCAACCATAAAACCCTAGACGACTCAATGGACTCTACCCAGGAAGAGCTCTAATTCGAGTCCAAGTGCACAGCATCTAAAAACATTATTTTCGGTATATTTTTTGTAAAACTCGTTTTTACAAAAATTTTATACGATTTTTACAGACATGAATTTCAATATTCTCCAATGGAACATGAAAGGTCTTCTGAACAATTATTCGGAACTTCAGATGCTCATCAAACAACTCAATCCTTTCTTCATTGCGATACAAGAGACACATTGTAACAACTATTTTACACCTATTCTACCAAGGAACTACTTAGGCTATTTCCACAATGCGCCATCCAATACTCATTCCAAACAAGGAGTTGCTATCCTGGTGAAAGACTCTGTACCACACAAAAGAATAATGATCAATTCCCAGCTCCAGGCAGTTGCAATTGAAATCAATATGTGCTTAACATTTACCATTGTATCGATATATATCCCGCCGTGTCAAATTTTCAGTAGCAGAGACCTTACCGACATCTTTTCATCAATAAATTCACCCATTCTGGTTCTTGGTGACTTTAATAGTTGGAGTAATTTATGGGGATCAAACGTTTTAAATCATCGCGGAAGACTTGTCGAAAACGCGATTTTACAATCCAACCTCTGCGTTTTGAATGACGGCCGCCCGACTCACTTCTCCACCCACGCCACGTTCACCCACATTGACATCTCTCTCTGTTCCTCTTCCCTATTTCCACTTATAGCTTGGCAAGTCCTAAACGATCTGAACAATAGCGACCACTTTCCGATAGTTCTAAAAATGGCACTGAGCTCAAATAATTTTCCCAGAGAAAAAATCCCACCTAGATTCCTTCTAGACCTCGCTGATTGGGCTAATTTCGCAAAGCTGGTATATCTCGAACTAGAGCAACGAACTCCCACAAACGGCACAAATCATGATGCAGCCAACTTTGCCAAAGCTATTCGCGTAGCTGCGAACCGCTTCATCCCGCAAGCTACTCGCTCTATAAGGCCCAACGTGTCGTGGTGGAATAGAGATCTAGCAAATCTCAGATCAGAAAAAATGAAAGCCTGGTACCGATTCAAAATAACCCCCACACATCAAAACCTTGTTATATTTAAAAAGGCCAATGCTAAATTTCGGAAAGAGATGAAATTAGAAAAAAGACGCAGCTTTACCAAATTTACCGAATCCATTAATCCGAATTCCTCAGTCACCGAAATTTGGAACAAAGTTAACAGGCTCAGTAACAGAAACACTTCAAAACCCCCTTTTATTATTAAAACCAATAACATTACCTTATCTGACCCAAAAATAATTGCCAACCACTTCGCTGCTGACTGGTCTAACTATTCAGCCGACTCTAATTTCTCCAACAGTTTCAGGTGTTCTAAAAATTCCATCCACCAACTAAGCTTAACGCTCCCAGACTCGCATCCAAACGCCGTGCTTATTGAAAAACCTATATGCAGCATAGAATTAACCATGTGCCTCGGCAAAGCCAAAGGCAAAACCCCTGGCTTCGACCGCATTTCCTATAAGATGATGAAGTCCATATCAAACTCTGCCAAAGCTCGTCTATTATCTTTATATAACTCTGTTCTAGACTCGGGTGTGATCCCACAGAACTGGAAAATCGCCACGATAATCCCCATACCCAAAGCAAATAAAAGCCTACTCTCCTCTAATGGATATAGGCCAATATCGTTACTATCTTGCCTTTCCAAAGTTCTGGAGCGTATTATAGCCAACCGCATTGCCTGGTTTTCAAACTCGCTGCAGCTCATTGATCGATGCCAAGTCGCCTTTCAGCCTAACCGAAGCACCACTGACGCCCTTCTCCACATAGACTACTATGTAACCAAAGCTCTGTCCGCGCGGCTTCACCCTTCTATTCTATCCGTAGACTTCGAGAAAGCATTTGACCGCATCGGCTCTCACGTTATCCTTAAATGTCTTCACACCTGGGGAGTAGGTCAAAAATCTTCCGATTTGTCAAAGCTTTCCTATCAAGCAGGCGATTTAGGGTTAGGATCGGTAACACCTTTTCTAACATTTTCCCATTGGAAAATGGAGTTCCGCAAGGTTCTCCACTCTCGGTTGTCCTCTTCTCCATAGCTTTTAACCAGATCAGTCAAATTATAAAGAGCCACAATTTTGTCGATCACTGTCTTTACGCAGACGATCTATACATCCTCGGCAAAAGAAGCAACGCCGCGGAATCAAAAGAGTTATTCGAAAATATTTTAAGAAGCATCTCCGATTGTGCGGAGTACTCTGGAGTAAAAATATCTTTAGAAAAAACTAAAAATTTTCATGTCTGTAGAAAACGAAAATGTGATTTTTACAATTATAAGATATCTTTCAATAATTTCGAAATCGAAAATGTTAAAGAACTAAAAATTCTAGGTATAATCTTTTCTAGCAACTACACTTGGAATAAACATTGCCTATATTTAAAGAAATCATTAGCTGCCAGACTAAATTTAATATCTTATTTTGCAAGCAAAAAATGTCATATACACATCAATACACTCACATACATAACAAAGGCTATAATTCTTAGCAAGATAGATTATGGGCTTTATCTATATGGCAAGTCCCCGAAATCCACCTTAAACTCCTTTAGTCCAGTTTACCACCAAGCCGCAAGAACATGCATCTATGCCTTTAGAACAACGCCTACCAAACACATTTTGGCAGAAGCGGGTCTACCAACTTTAGCGGATAGAGTTTATCAAATCCACGCACGCTTGATACCCAAAGTCACTTTCTTATCCGGTTCCGTCATCAACAATGACGCAATGACGCATATATAATTTAGTAGAGCTGATAGCCCTGGCAGCTAATGCTCATTAATTGTATTAGCAGGTTAATTTATTTAATTTTGTTAATAAATCATAATAATAATAATAATATTTTGTTAATACTACATGGCATTACGTGACTACAAAAATGGAAAACAATTCAAGATTATTCAAAAAGACGCGCCCTCTTGCTACTGATGGTATTTATAGGTTTCTTATCTTAATGAATATGCATAGTAGCGCACACGATACATTCATATGTATGTATTTATGTACATGTGTATGCATAGTATGCACGTACCCACATAATCTACCTACATACATATTTATTTAAATAAATTCTGTTTTTATAGCTGGTTGTGTACACATATGTATGAATGCATGCATTTACATATAAGGGGGGCATTGATAACAAATTGATCGTGATCTAGAAACTTGAAGCGGGGTGCAAATATAGTGCCAAACTTTTAACATTCAGTTCTAACCTTTTTAATAATTGTTACCGCGTTATAAAAATTATGACACTCTTAAATTTTATAGAAGCATACACTCGCTAGTTATAAGCACAATCATAATACTTGCAGGCCCGGCGAACTTCGTCCCACCCATGGTACATTGAACAGGTAGTATCAGTAGAGCAGCTGATTTGATTTATTTTCAAATTATTTGGTCTCGAAAATGTCAAATATTTTTAATTTTTTTCTCACGAAAATTATAAGTTGTTAAAATCCATTTGCTTGTGAAACCCTTTTCCATACAAAACAAGCGATTGAATAGCAGCTTTTGGAACGTTTGCCCAACTCGGCAGCACGACCGCTGATTACTGGGCCTTGCAAAGGATGGATCAATGCTTCGAGAAGCAAACAAATTTACTAGGAAAGAAAGTTGCATCAATTTTTATTTTTTCCAATTTCAATTTTTTATTTTTTATAATTTTTTGTATTTCACATGGCACGCTTTGATTTAGAAGAAAAAATTCAGAACAGTTCCCAGTAATCAGCGGTCGTGCTGCCGAGTTGGGCAAACGTTCCAAAAGCTGCTATTCAATCGCTTGTTTTGTATGGAAAAGGGTTTCACAAGCAAATGGATTTTAACAACTTATAATTTTCGTGAGAAAAAAATTAAAAATATTTGACATTTTCGAGACCAAATAATTTGAAAATAAATCAAATCAGCTGCTCTACTGATACTACCTGTTCAATGTACCATGGGTGGGACGAAGTTCGCCGGGCCTGCAAGTATTATGATTGTGCTTATAACTAGCGAGTGTATGCTTCTATAAAATTTAAGAGTGTCATAATTTTTATAACGCGGTAACAATTATTAAAAAGGTTAGAACTGAATGTTAAAAGTTTGGCACTATATTTGCACCCCGCTTCAAGTTTCTAGATCACGATCAATTTGTTATCAATGCCCCCCTTATATGTAAATGCATGCATTCATACATATGTGTACACAACCAGCTATAAAAACAGAATTTATTTAAATAAATATGTATGTAGGTAGATTATGTGGGTACGTGCAT
>NW_016157169.1:405486-429213 GCF_001687245.7 Rhagoletis zephyria | reverse complement strand
CCTTGCAAAGGATGGATCAATGCTTCGAGAAGCAAACAAATTTACTAGGAAAGAAAGTTGCATCAATTTTTATTTTTTCCAATTTCAATTTTTTATTTTTTATAATTTTTTGTATTTCACATGGCACGCTTTGATTTAGAAGAAAAAATTCAGAACAGTTGTTGACACTTTCGATACCAGAAGCAACAACAAAATACACGCAAATGTTGTTTTTGCTCTACTGATACCAAGGCGAATTTATATAAGGTGGTGTTACTAGCTCAGCTGATTTTGTGTATGTGTTTCGCCGCACGGCTTCTGATATCCAATTAAAATATTTTGTTTGAATTTCTACACACACTGTTACAGATTTTGACAGTTTATGCCGCCAAAGCAAAAACAAAACACATGTAAATTTTTGTTTTTGTACTCCTGCTATCACCTTATATTAATTCGCCTTGACTGATACTACCTGTTTAATGTGCCTTGGTCCCACCCAAAATTAATTTTATACCCGAGCGCACTTGTGCACAAGGGTATTATAACTTTGTTCACATAACGGTTGTTTGTAACAGCCAAAACGAATCGAGATAGATATAGACAAATGTATACATAAATGATCACAATGAAAAGAGAAATCGTCCGTCCGTCCGTCCGTCTGTGCACACGATATCTCGAGTAAATATTGAGGTATCTGAACGAAACTTGGTACGTGCACTTCTTTCTGGCGTAGGACGGATGGTGTTGAAAATGGGCAAAATCGGACAATAACCACGCCATCATCCCATATAACGGTAAGTTTCAGAAATACGAAAACTGCGATATTTTACTAACTAGTGAAGATTATTCACTCAAAATTGATATTTACAATAAATTTTAGACGAAAAATAAGAATGTTATAAATTTTCGGAAAATGGACGTAGCCACGCTCACTTACGGTTACCAATTTCTTCCAAACTTAGCATAGTTGTTGGCCCTGGTATAGCATACCAAATGGCCGAACATTTTTTAAATCGGACAATAACCACGCCCACATCCCATATAACGGTAATTTAGAGAAATACAAAATCTTCTATAAATCAGTAAATATTAAAGCTAATTTATTCAAAATTGATGCTTGCAACATTTCTCTACCAAGAAATACTTTTCAGATAAAATTTTGGAAAATGGGCGTGGCACCGCCCACTTATGATCACATTTATGTATCTCGGTAACCGTTTTACCAATTTGTTCCAAACTCGGTATGGTTATTGTGCTTGCCACATAGAAGAAAAAAAGATGAAAATTATTGAAATCGGACTAAAATTACGACCGCTTTTCATATAACGGTAAATTTCAGAAATGCTTGAAACTTCAATATTTCGAAATTTAAGGACGTTAATTTACTCAAAATTGATACACCCCGGCTTACCATGTAGCGGTAGCTTTCGGAAAGGTGAAAAACATATCTTGAATACATGCGCCGGGTATTTAATGTTCGGCTCCGCCCGAACTTAAGACTTCCTTACTTGTTTTTATTGAACATTTTTAGCCCAACATTTTCTCCAACAATTCACGTTTACGATTTCCACTGGCACATTAATCTGCTAAACATATTGTTTTGATGGTCATTTGCAGCTTTAAGTAACGTAACGGAAGTGTTATGTCCGTGAAGAAGTTCTTAAAACTCTCCAATTGTGCAGCATTTAAAATCGCGGTTATTTGCAAAACGAAATAAATCTGAAGAACCTTTTCCTCTTCACTCCCTGGCAGGAACAATGATCCGGTTCTATAGTGAATCTGTCCTAGAAGCTCTATAGTATAGTTGGCGGCAAGTTCAAAATGTTCATTGTTCGACAGAAATACAATATACATATCGTCACCTAAAATGCAAAAATACGTAACAACATCGTAAATTAAATGGAAAAACTCGTGACTAATATTTTAATTTTTTTTCATAAACTGATGTGGGGAGTTGTAATTCGAGAAATCCATCATTTAAATCAAAAAAAGAATTAAGAATTTTTTATTAGTTATGACTTTTTTCATTTCAATGACGTTTGTTACGTCTTTTTGCATTTCAGGTGACGATTTACTTATTTCAGACGAAATACTTTAATCGCTTAACGCATAACATATATTGGAAAATCACATCCCTTGGGCCACTCGTAACACAGGAGAGTTCGATATACTCAATGGTGCAACAGAGGGATTTAATCTGACATTCACGGCACGTTTTCTCACTTGGCGATTTTTGGTAATAACTCGTCTCCAGCGCTAACGGACACCCATTTAGGAGCATTTCATTCACAAACACACCTACAGACGAATTATAAATACATTCAAAGATAGCTAAAAGTCAATACGTTTGTAGACCCCACGCCCCCTTTTCAAATAGCCTCATTTTTCTCTATGAGTATGGGCTCGATTCCATATATGTACATACATATCTCCATACGAAGTTCAAGTACTGTACCATGAACACTTCCAGAGATATGCAGTATAAAAATTCGGTTTGTATGGGAGATGCCACGCCCCCTTCATATAATGAAATTCTTTTAGCCTATAACCATCCTTGAGACGTGTGCGGCAGAGATCCGTAGTATGAAAAATTTGGATTGTATGGTAGGTGCCACGCACCCTTTTTCAACAGTCCGAAACTTTCTTCAAGAGTATGCGATTTATTTCATATATCTCCATACCCAGTTCCAGTACTCTACCATGAACATATCCATAGATATGCAGAAGGAAAAATTTTGTTTGTATGGGAGGTGTTACGCCCCCTTTCGAATAACTCCAATATTTCTCTAAGAGTATGCGCTTGATTTTATATATCTCCATACCAAGTTCCAGTATTCTACCATGAAAATTTCCAGACTTATGCAGTATAAAAAATTTCGGTTTGTAGGGGAGGTGCCACACCCCCTTTTCCAATAGCCCCAATTTATCTCCAATAGTATGCGATTTAATTCATATACGAAGTTCTATACGAAGTTCCGGTACTCTATCATGAACATTTCCAGAGATATGCAGAATGAAAAGTTCGGTTTGTATGGGAGGTACCACGCTCAAATTTTTCTCCAAGAGTATGCGATTTATTTCGTATATCTCCATACCAAGCTCCAGAACTCTACCATGAACGCTTCTAGAGATATGCAGTATGAAAAATTCGGTTTGTATGGGAGGTACCACGCTCAAATTTTTCTCCAAGAGTATGCGATTTATTTCGTATATCTCCATACCAAGCTCCAGAACTCTACCATGAACGCTTCTAGAGATATGCAGTATGAAAAATTCGGTTTGTATGGGAGGTGCCACGCCTTCTTTATATAACGAAATTATTTTAGCCTCTAACCATCCTTGGGACGTGTGCGGCAGGTGTAAGAAATTTCAAAAAAAACGGTTCATGATATTGCAATAAAAGTATAAAAAGCATTAAAAACCCATTAACTAATTTTAATTTGAAGTAAAAATTGTTCGTTGACGTTGAGGGTAGAACTTTGAGTTCAAAAAAGATAGTGGCGGAAGTTAAGTTGGTTTCACTGGGCCGTATGCATAAAAACTAAGCAATTGCTTTTACTTAATATTTCATACCTATCACTTAAATTTATTTGAGTAAATCGAGTAGGTCTGAAATTAAAAAAAAAAGCATTTCCCAAGGCGAATTAATATATAATATATTATATTAAATTAAAATATAATATAATATATAAATTCACCTTGGCATTTCCTTAGGTTTTATTCAAGGCGAATTAATATAAGGTGATAGTATATAAATTCGCCTTGGTTTTATTCATGCGGCACACTATGCCAAAATCAATAACATTTGTCGTCAAATAGGTAAAAACACATTGTCAAAAGGAAATAAGAAATGGTTTATTGATTGATTTAGATCAAAATAGTTCTTTGGTCGTGTACATGTACTGCTATAATATGTATGTATATTATATAGTCCGTATGCAACAAAAAATAATAAATTGCTTTTATTTTCATAAAACATCTAACAATGTTTACAAGATTTATTTTAGAAATAAACATAATAGAATTAAGCTGAAAAAATGTTAGTAATTATAAATAGTTCTTCCTAGAATAACTACCTACATGATCTTTAATAATGCAAACAAGAAAAATTATTAAAAAGTCAAATGCGTGAAGCATTAGCATAAGTTTGGATAATTTAATGAAAACAAATTTCATTAGCATTATATATTTCAGATATTAATGCACTAATATTTTACTAGGCATTTGATTTTCAAAATTATTTCATTGCAATTTTTATCTGCACAAAATTTCAAAAATAAATGCATTAATTTTTTACATAAACATTAGTTGTGTTTGTTTAGAAATTATCCAGTAACTTTAGTTGCGTTCGATAACAAAATTAGCCAACACCAGCCAACAATCAAAATCAAGAGCGTTAGGTTGGTGTTATGCAGAAATTTTGTTTGGCAAACTGCGTGCAATTGTTGTTGTAGCAAACTCCGAGAGAGCGAGAGAGCGAGTTTGGCGACTCTCACAGCAAACTAATTTAGTTTGGTCAAACTGCAGCAAATTCGGTGTTGTCATATACAAAAATTTTAAATTGTGCGCGTTATGTACATCTGAAATTCTCATTTCGTGTTGGCAATAGCCATGAAAACCATAATGAACGTGCAACCCTGTGCCAAACTCGACATAACCACCTCCGAGCAAACTAAGCAGCCGCCATTTAATTTGGCAAACAAAAGTTTGTCTGCATAACACCGACCTAAGCGAAAATTCTCTCCCAAAGAAAAGAAAAAGCAAAAAAAGGAAATTAGCCATCACTTGCAAAAACCGAAAGAAGAAGACACACCAGCTGACTTTGTTTATGTTTTATTTGTAAACATACTGAAATTCATGTTGCCTCCATGGAAGAAAAAATGAAAGTGAACGTTCAATGTTCACCAGGAACATTTCTAGAAGTAAAAACTAGTTGGCACTATCTTAAAGTCACATAGCAGGCAGCCAAAAAGCATATAAATACCAAAAACCGAAAACCGCAATTTTGTTTGTTTACAAAAATTACAACCATATGTTTTGTGATCATATGTTTTCGTGTTGGATAATTTTTGTTGACTAAAATTTTGCCAGTGTAAAATGAACGCTTCTCTTGCATCAAAATGAACGCTTGCTCTCTCAATTTTTGTGTGTTGGATAATTTTTTGTCGTTATCGAACGCCATCCAGTAAAAATTTGGAAAAACTTTTACAAATTTTTGACTTGTCGAACGCAACTAATAATTTTTTGTCGTTATCGAACGCCATCCAGTTAAAATTTGGAAAAACTTTTACAAATTTTTGACTTGTCGAACGCAAGTATTATTTCTAATAGTTCTCATAGAAAAAATTTGCAAAAAAGTACGCGAACGCTATTCCAGTAATAATTTGCAAGTTTCATGAACTGCTGATAAATTGGATGTTTATTCGCAGCAAATTCCTAATAAAACAATGGCGCGTATTCATAGTCCAGCCACTAAGTCGAAACTAATAAAGTTGCAACTTAAATTTAAGTACCAACTTATAATTCACTTCTATTCATAGTCGCATTTAAGACTTCTACTAAGTAGTTTTAACTTAGTTTTACGATATTGCAAAACGAGTGTGAAAATGTATCGATTTTTCTTTACGATATTTTGGAAAAATTTCATTTTTATTAAATAATGTCAAGTTTGAAAATCCGTTTATGTAATTTTTACTTTCATTGCATGTTTATGCAAAAGAATAAGGTATAAGTTTCTTGTTAATTGTGTGAAATAGCCAGAACTACCGCAATGATGTGAAGTTGATGTTTGTCGAAAGCATGCTGTGAAACATACAAACACATATCTAAATGTTATGCACTAATTTGCTTTAAAAGAACAAGCTTGAAATTGACTTATTATTTTAGCATTTATATATGTAAATCATTCCAATTATAAAATTGTGATGTAGCCTTATTCGAATTGTAATACGCATTTCATTTCATCTTCCGATTCAAATGGATCGCTCTTTGTAAGTTTCACTTAATTTTTACATATTTCGTATTTTTTCTTTAATTTAATCAAATACTTCTTCCTAGTGACGACTTAATTGCAGCTGCAGCCGAAACTAAATTTTAAGTTGGTACTTAGCCATAAAAGTGGAAACTAAGGCGACTATGAATAGCTTTAGTTGTAACTTAGGATAGTTTCGACTTAGTTGTGAACTAAATATGACTATGAATATGCACCAATATATTTTCTATTTAAATAGGTTTGATTTGTGAAATCCAACAATAAAAACCCACAAACAGTTTCCTTATTAGTTTAAATTTCATCCAGCAACATGCGATCAGCTGTTTTTCGTACTGGCAAATTCTTACAAGTAAAAATTTATCCAGTAAAATCCAGTAAAAACTTGCACTTCAACTGTCATTTTTCGCTCTCTCAATTTCCCCTACTTTGCAAGTTTTTGTGTACGAAAACGCCAAAACACGAAAATTCGTAAAAACTTTTACTGGATTTTACTGGAAGTGAGTAAAAAAACGCAAATTCGTAAAAACTTATGGCTTAATGGTAATTAACGTACCGTAACGCATTACAAAATTAATGCATTTTTTACAACTCTGGTGCATATCTATGTACATATGTACTTACTTCCGGCAAACTCAAATTGTTATATTATTAATTATAATAGGGCATGTTTTGTGCTGTTCTCCGCAATGATTAAGCACT
Organism: Rhagoletis zephyria; assembly: GCF_001687245.7. Classification (NCBI taxonomy): domain Eukaryota; kingdom Metazoa; phylum Arthropoda; class Insecta; order Diptera; family Tephritidae; genus Rhagoletis; species Rhagoletis zephyria. The sequence continues at coordinate 422,543 of NW_016157169.1, read as the reverse complement.
ATAAAATCACCTGATTTAGGCAATACATTTAAATGCTGATAAGAACCAATGCATATATAAATCGGTGTAGTATAATGGTTATGTATGTGTAAGTATTGAATGCACACTTAAACTAAGGTGGACTCACTACTATTACTAGGTATTTCTATAAAAAACACTAATGAAAGAAATTGATGCATGTATTTTTAAAATACATACATTAGAAATAAAATTGTTTTAAATTGTAGATCTTTTACATTGCCGGCCGGTATGCTTTTGGCGAAATTTGTTTGCATTAATTGATATGATTGCAAGGTCACCTGTTTTGTGGTAAACAATTGGTATTGTCTCTTTGCATTCTATTCACCTGTAATTTGCTAGAAGTGATTCGCTGGGCTCCATGCTTATATGTATGCTTGTTTCCCACACATAGCAATCTCAAACGAATGAGCTTACATATATACACAAGACATTTGATTGCTAATCGCGACGTGGCGCATCGCCGGGAATTAGTAGCTTGGTCGACAATGGCACAAACTTTGCAATCATCAATTGCGGTGCATGTCAGCCACTTCATATTCATATGTATTTGCTGGAAAAGTGTATTTTGTATATTTTCTATATGGATTACTGATTCTATCGTTTACTCTATGTATTTGCAGAGTATAAAGGTCAAATGAATGTTAAATAGTATTGGAGTGTTTTTTCTCCAGGCTAATATCAAATTGTTCCTTATATAAAGTCATATTGAGAACCAGATACGCTGGTGATACAAAATGCAACGCAGTTCGTTATCCTGGAGTGTCAACTGACTATGTAATACACTTACCATTTCTTTGTTAATTCCTTAAAACAGGCACGTAAAAAAGCGTGAATATAAAAAAAATTAACGTTAAAGTTCAATCAGCAACAAAACCGCAAGACGTGTATAATTTAACACCGCACAAATGGATGGGGAATGGAGAATAAAATCGAGTCGGCTCCAACGTCAAATCACAATTTTGCTCCACACGAAGATAAAATGCACAGAGTTGCATCAGCTTAGCAGGGGTGTATTTTGGTTCCATAAGGGTGAGTTTACAATGAGTGTTCGGATTATAAGAGATCAAATCCTTATAGCCTCATTAACTTTTAAGGCTCTTTAAAATAATCATCCCTATTGCGAGTGTCGGCTAGTAGTAGATAAACGACTTTTCTATGGTATTGTGAATGTGGATTTCTTGTTCAACAAGCGACTATGAATGGTGTTTAATCGCTCATCCTTCTACATATATTTGTTTGTAGAAGAATGGGCGACTATAAACTTTTCACACTTATTGAACAAGAAAACGCCTTGAAAATACCGCGGATAATCGATAGTCGACTAACAGTCGCTTATCTGCTACTCGTCGACAATCGCAATAGGGATGATTGCGTTTCTATGAAATTATACTTTCTTTAATCGTTAAAAATAAGTTTCTGAAACATAACAATAAAGATTGTATGACGCCAAAACTGGGCTCGAATCGTCACATACGTTATCGTACTACTCGTCACGTAAAAACCCATTTTTCGGATTATGGCATACGTGAACGTACTCTGTGTCTCATTCAGCTTATACTGCCTGACGTATCACGTAATCAGTGAACGGATGTTACGATTCGAGCCCTGGTTTGCTTCCAAACAAAATTTTATATTATCGCTAGATTTTGAGACCATGTTCGGGATTTTAATAAAATATCAATCATAGCCGTTTTACCTCTACGGTTTGCAAAAACTAGGTCCATTCAATAACAGTAAAATGGAGGAAGAGAAAATTACGACAAAAGTTATTGAATTTTCATTTTGATTAATAATTTCCATCGTCATAAAAATCAGAAAATATACATTAGATTTAAATTCTTCATCCATATTTTCGTTTCACTAACTTTGTTTCATCAAATCATCCTTTTATACACTTTGTTCAGATTTGAATTTGGAATATAGCCTTGTTTTTTAACACCTGCAAATTCCTGCTAGTCAAATTTTAACTTGCAAGAATTTGCTGCTTTCTCGGGTGGTTACGCTCTCGAATTCGCTCTCCTGTAAATTGTTTGGGTTATTGCAAGGTCTGTTTAAGGTGTGCGGTGCGTTTGCAGCAAATACCGGTAACAATTCGTTAAAATTTTTTGATATTGGATGCCAATTATTGCGCAACATAAAAGCCTGGTGGAATTGAATTATGCCTAAAAGTATGCTAAGATATATACCAAAATCCCTTTGGAAATTTATGCGTAACAGCATATACTACATACATATTGATATAGGAATGTAGAAACTATGTCTTTGCATTAAGCTAACCATGGATATGTATCATTAGTTTTGAAACCCCACGAAAATGTCCTACTACTATTTTTATCATTTAACTGCGAAGACACGATATCAATTTTAGCAGAGTACCTTAAATTATTTTGGAAGTGTTTATGGCGCAAAATATCGAGTACATAAATTAAACTTTTCTTAAATCGCATAGCTCAACATTGTTTTTAAAGCAATAAATCGAATCTACTAGTGATACCTATTTGGCTAGTTATTGATATACCCAACGTAGTGCTTAATATAGTTTATTATAAGCTACATACATACATCAGCTATAATTAATATACATAAATCAAATTCCATTCATATGTACCATACAAATAATAATATAAATTCAAATTTCTATATTTTATAGCCATTATAAGAAAATCAGGAAAATAAATTGTAAATTTTGTGGATACGCACAACGCTATCTATTTTGCTTGAATACTTTGATAAAATCCATTTTTACTGAAGTTTGCTTCAGTAATCCGTTTGTTCATTTGCGAACGCCATTACACAGAAGTGGCGTTTAATTATTAAAAACTGCATGGTTTTCATGCCTATCACTATATATTTACTCCTCATCTTCATATGTACATCATTTCAGCCATTGTTGACATTTTCTTCGGTATGTGCACAAATGTATCAAAATAGCTAGCAAGTTCATCGATGGTCACATCATCGCCGTTGCCATTACTGTTAGTCACTGTGCCGACACCGTTGCCTGCTTGTTGCGAACATGACGTGCTGGCAGTTGAGCGAGTACTGGCTCCTGTATTCTTTTCCGGTGAATATGGTTGTATGCCACTTACACCAAAACTTGTTCGCTCCCTGTTACTAAATAGACTTCTTTTGGCCAAAGATGGCTGCATAGTTGTAAAATTTTTGGAAAACTGTTGATCTGGACTAACTAAACCAAATCGACCTTTCACATCGTTTTCCAATTCCAATAAATTCTGACACTCGTGAATTAAATCACGGAAATTACAAATTCCACGACTTGTACTCGATGAGACTGCATTATCTATTGATGAAATAACAGTTTTTCCCACAGTAGATGTTGACGTATGATCGGTATTTTCTGTAGGCAATGTCTGAAGCAATTTCTGAAGATTTTGAAGTTTTCGAAGGACTGGAGGGCGCAAAATATTGCGACGGTGCTTTAAGGATTGCCGTTGAACTCCTAATGTAGAATGCGTCCAACACGTGTTATCCAAAGGATCCGTAGACAGGGCCTTGGTCGCCGATTTATACGCGTCTGCTACACTCTCTGACCGGCGTCGCAATCTGCAACGTCTACATCCCTGATGACTACGTTGCAATAGTTTAGTATTCGATGTTGACTGGCTATCTTCAAGCTTTAGATCACTGGCATCAGTTTCCTCATCATAGAATGGATTTAAAGCGAGTGGAAAATTTGTAGAATCAATAAGATTAAGAGCTCCTAAGTGGGCTAGTTCCGCTGTAGAAATTTCCAGTTTATGCAGTTTGCCCGCAATCTCCTCAGACATTTTGTAGTATGAACTGCTATTCAGTTCTTGCCAAATATTGTTATCCTGCTTTGCTCACATAGACGCACAAAGTTTGTGCACTTTCGAAATGAAAATGATGCTACCCAAACAGTTTTCTGCTTGTATTTAATAATGTTTTCACTTCTATATATTTTTTTCTTCTTCCTTGTTTATGTGCATCACTTGTTATCGTATTTGTTTGGCTTGTTTGTTCTTAGCACAGTGTTGGCGTTGCTCCAATACCTTCCTTGCTATTTATGGAACATTATCGTCTGCATAAACGCGTAATTTTGTTATTTAGGAAACTTAATTTGACTTCTGTTGATTTTTAACACATTGAATCGGTAAATCTTTATTCTCTTTACTTTTTCTCTATCATACGTGGTGTGTTCAGTGTTGGTTTTTGTTGGGCATAAATAATTACCCTTGATAGGGAAGAAAGAATTTTATCCGCGATTGATCTAGAATAAAATAGAAAGGAGGCAAAGACCCAATTACATTGCATTCTAGAAATTACTGTAATATGCTTTGTTAAGATTTATGAAAAAATTACGGTTGTTTCAAACTAAAATTTATCTTGTTTTGAACTTAATTACTAGCTGGTTGATTTGGGTTTGCAGAACCATTGAGATTGTATTAGCTGAGAAACGATCGATACGGAGGCCTGCTATAATAGGGGTCGCCCCGTAAACCTCGTAAATTTAGGAGCCTTGTAAAAGAACTGTCAAAATTTGTATGGTGCTCTTTTTACGAACCCCTCGTAAAAGTGGCTAGGTTCCGAGGGGCAACAGTTGAGCGCAACCGTTGCTAAAAAACTTAGTGATCGTTATGCGTCTTCTGAACGGACGATGCGTGAGGGGGAAGGGGGGCGGGGAGGGGGAGTTGAAATAACACAAACGGCAATAACGCAAAATTTGCTTTATTTCCCTTTTAAATCGGAAATAATACCAAAATCTGAGTTTTGCTTTATTTCCAACAAAGATTGGAAATAAAACAAATTTTGCATTATTTCCCATTGCTTATTTATACTGTTTGTAAAAAAAAAAAACAAATTACTGACAGAAGGAACAAGAACTTTGTTTATTTCAAAAATACAATTAAACCAAGGCACATTGAACAGGTAATATCAGTATAGCAGCTGATTTGATTTTTTTTTTCAAATTATTTGTTCTCGAAAATGTCAAATATTTTATATTTCTTCTCACAAAAATTGTAAATTGTTATAATCTATTTGCATGTGAAACATTTTCCAAACAAAACCAGCGATTAAATAGCAGCTTTTGGAAAGCTCGCCCAACTCAGCAGCACAACCGCCCGCTGATTACTGGGCCTGGCACAGGATGGATCAATGCTTCGAGAAGCGAACCAATTTCTTAAGAAAGAAAGTTGCAACAATTTTAATTTTTTCAATTTAAATTTTTTACCTTTTTCGTATTTCGCATGATACCCTTTGATGTAGAAGAAAAAATCGGAACAGTTTTTGGCACCTTCGATACCAGAAGCAACAACAAAATACAGGCAAATGTTGTTTTTGCTCAAATGCTCCAAACCTGTTTGATAGGCCTTGAATTAAACAAAACATGTGATATAATTCATATGAAGAAAGTAATATTAACAAAATATGTTTACTTATGAAAAGTCTAACAAAATATAGGAAAAGAATCGTCTTTAAAAACTGCTCCGTATATTGGACATAGCGCTTTAGTATGAATTTTTTCTGCTTTTTAATATGTTAAAAACCCCTGCAAAAATCGTTGGACCATGTAGTCTATTTGTGGTATATTGGAGTACTTACAAAAGTGCTCCTCTGTCATGCTGTAGCGGACCAACTCGTGTCTCTGCACCAGCTTATTGTTACCCGATCACTGCTCGTGTTTTAACGACATGTGATTGAAGTTAAGCATTTGAAAGTACATTTGCATGTCTGGCTGTAGCTGAACGTGTAGAGATGCTAGCTGTTAGTTCTTAGCTCCCAGCATGTTCGGGTTCGAATGTCGTCAGAGGCAACATGTAATTTTTAATTTTTGTTTCTGGTTTTTATTAATTTCAAAAAAAGCATCTGCGAAGTGAAGAACAAAAGCATGCACAAACGAAAAAAAAACGATAATGTCATTGGAGTATGTTGGGAGTAGTTTTGTGCTACTCTGATGTAATGCAGGGATGGAGTATATGGTCCTGCCCTAGGACATCGCAATGTTAATTGGACCATATTTTTTATATAAATTGTGGTTAATTTTGGAGTACTCCTTGGTCCTTCGGGATTACTCTTTACATGCATGCATGGAGTAGTCGCGATTTTTGCAGGGACATTGCTGGAAAACCTTAAAAAAGCAAAATAATGCACATATATAGGTAGTCATGAACCAAATATACAAGATCACGTAAGAACGCGACGTTGTATTTGTAACTGGTGTTGAGAAAAAAGTTTGCGAAAGCGGGTTCGTCAGCTGAGCGCTTGTTTACATCACAAGCACCGCTCTTTTACACTTTTCTTCAAGTAAAGAAGAGTTAATTCAACATGACAACACATTTTAAAGCATTTTGTTGCATCATTTTACCTAAATTGTGCGTTTAAAGTGGCTGACAATAATTTTGGCTCATTTTGGTTTTCGTTGTTTTCTTTGCTTTGTTTACTTTTCGCTCGTTTTCCAGTGAAACAAGATGGCGTAGAACCCGCTAAAAAAATCGACTTTTTCACTCTCTTGTTCTTACGTGATCTTGTGTCTTTCGTTCATGTAGGTAGTCACCCAGTTACATTTGACAAAAAGTAGTACATGAACAAGTTAAATGGATAGTCACATTTTATAGGCAAATTTTCAAATAAAGCAGTGGCACCTGGGTGGGATGCAGCATGCAATAACACCATACACAATAATTCCCATTACTTGGGCATTAAAAAGCAGTTTCAGAAGTGAACTAGTGTTATTTTATCATTTTTCCTTTTTCTAAACGGCTATAATGCCACCAGTACATAATTGCGAAAGGAGGGGCGGGGGACACGAGCGCGACGTCGAACGCGGCGCGGTGTGGCGCGGGGCGCCGCGCGAACGCGGACCGCCGCGACGCCGGGCACTTTCAAAATTGTATACTTACAAATCCGTCCATTTAACTTGTTCATGTACTACTTTTTGTCAAATGTAACTGGGTGACTACCTATATATGTGCATTATTTTGCTTTATTACTAAAATTGTTAAGTATAAAAGTTGGACTTATTGCTCAACGAGAAATGAAATAAAGCAAATTTGTGTTATTTCACATTCAATTGGGAAATAACACAAATTTGCGGTATTGCCGTTTGTGTTATTTCACCCCCCTCCTCCCCCCGCTTGATGAATTAACTGTCAAATTCAACTCTCAAACATGTTTTCTCAAATGATCAGAAAAATATTACCATCATCTAACACGCAACTGTTCAGTTGATCAGAAGTACAAAACAACCCCAGTGGAAAAATGTAATGTATAGTAATCAAAAAAATAATCAGTAATACAACCTTTTTCACATTCGAAAATGCATTTATTTCGGGTGCACTTTGAAATGGAGACCCCCGATTCGGGGATTAAAAGTGATACCATTGGAAAGCTGGAGTCCTCCACTTTTCAGATATACCCACTTTTTGGTGCGGGAGCCTTTTAGTTTTTGAGATATTTAGTATTCAAGTTTTGTACTTGCTTAGTAAACGACACTATGTATTAGACAAATCAACACGAACATACACCTTATGTACAATTCAAATCAATTTAAATTATTTAGTTATTTTAATTTTTTTTACTGTTCCCCTTAGTTATATAACAGTTATATTTTATTTATTAAATATTTTGTTTCTTGATTTCACAACCAGCGCAAATGGCGGCTTGCGTATTGACATAAAACGAATGTGCGCTTTCGCAAACTTTCTCATGAACCAAAAATACAAGATCACGTAAGAACGCGACGTTGTATTTGTAACTGGGTTTGAGAAAAAAGTTTGCGAAAGCGGGTTCGTCAGCTGAGGGTTTGTTTACATCACAAGCACCACTATTTTACACTTTTATTTAAGTAAAGAAGAGTTAATTCAACATGACAACACATTTTCAAGCATTTTATTACATCATTTTACCTAAATTGTGCGCTTAAAGTGGCTGACAATAATCTTGGCTAATTTGGGTTTTCGTTGTTTTCTTTGCTTTGTTTACTTTTCGCTCGTTTTCCAATGAAAGAAGATGGCGTAGAACCCGCTAAAAAAATCGTCTTTTTTCACTCTCTTGTTCTTATGTGATCTTGTGTCTTTCGTTCATGAAACTTTTTTCTCAAAACCAGAGATCAGAAAAAAAGTCCTGTTCTTGTAGGTAACTTATAACCTTTTTACCATCTGCAAAACTGACGAAGTGGCAACCATCTAAAGAAGGAGGAAATCAGCTGACACGGAAATATCTAAATTCCGCAGATTTCTGCGCTACGGGCTATGTATTTGCAGGAAATCTGGCATTCACTTCCTTTTCGTCGGTGAACGAGTGTGGACGTGGTTTGGCGCAGTAATACTCATATTCTTTTAGTTCTAGCGCATAGGCACTCTGAGGTGCTAAGTACAGCAACACAAGTTTCTTTTAATATATCTACGCTATAACAAACGCTTATAGCAGACAGATAGACAAGTGCCCATTTTCGCTTTTGTGTTTTTTTTTTCACTCATCTTTAAATTGGACTACAATTAATTAACCGCAAGACGTGATAAACGGCTCTGGTGAGTAATTTTGTTATATTTCCTTTATTGTGAAGTGCGGTTAGACATTTTTGTGTCGCTTAGTGGTTTTCATAACCATAAGACTGCCGCCAACGGCGGGAAAAAAGCCAAAGCCCGATATGGCGTCGCCGACTGCAGGGTCGGTGGCGTCTTCGGTGGATTTGGTGGAGGCCCTCTCGAAAGCCAATAGGGTGAGGGGGAAAAAATTAAAAAAAAATGCAGAAGAAAATTTGGTGAAAAAGCTGAAAAATAATGAGCTCATCAGATTCAGGGATTCCTTGAATACTTCGGATGAGGGGAAGATCAGTGACAATGAGTGTGACAGTGTTAGTGACAATGAGATGGCAGTAGAATTTGAAGGAGAAACAGAAAACGGAAAGGTAACGGAATGTCGTGAACCGCTAGCGGTGACGGCAAATGACACGGAAAACGGTACAGTGACTACGGACATAATCCGAACAATCAAGCGAGTGAGGTTATGTATCCATCTGACTTTGTAGGTGCTATTTTTATATTAATTGACACGGCGAAATGCCAAGAAATGCCTAATGAGAAATTTACCAATGGGTTGACACTGTTTAACATGATTAAACACTTACGTATTAAAGATATGGACCTAATAGAAGCGTTAGGGAAAAGTCTGTACAAGATTACTTTTAAAAACTGTGCATCGGCAAACAATTTTCTTTTAAATTCCAAAATTAAGGCAATGGGATTAAGGCCTTTCGTTCCGCGGACGGCCTTAGAATCCTATGGAGTAGTTAGGGGTATCCCTACTTCATATACAGACATCGAATTAAAAGCCAACACTATCTCAAGTATCCCTATTTCGTCGGTCAGGCGCTTTACACGCAAGGCTGAAAACATTGGCCCGTAGTCATAGTCAAAATAAAGTCGACTTTAAAGTTAGTTGCAGCTTTTTTGACATAATTTTCAATGGGATATCTGTCAAAAAAGCTGCAACTAACTTTAAAGTCGACTTTATTTTGACTATGACTACGGGCCAATACCTTTGTCCCCACGACCACTGTGAAATTTGGCTTTGCAAACAAAGAGATTCCGAAGCATATTGTACTTGACTACACAAAACTGTACGTAGACTTTTATGTACCCCCTCTAAGGCAGTGTCTGAACTGCGGAAGGCTTGGCCATACGCAGTATGCCTGCAAAGCAAAAAAAAGGTGTGTTCAATGCGGACAAGACAACTGTGATTCTAACTCCTGTGAGAAAAAAATGTATTTTATGTGGTAACACGAACCACACAGCTTCCGATAGGCAGGCATGCGCGGTGTGGGAAAAAGAAAAGTCGGTTAACTACATACGTGCTGTTAAAAAACTATCGAGGAAGGAGACCCTACAAGCCTACTTCCCCCGTAATGAAAATCGTTTCAATTTGCTCGCAGTCGACGATGAGGCATTCCCGGCCTTATCAAACGACGAAAAAGTCACAAAAAATAGGGATAGTGAAATTAACAGAAAGCTAACTAGAGTCAAATACAGTACGATGGCACGCTTACCCAGAACGGAAAAGCGAATGGTGCATGGGGTAGATGAAAGGTCAGTGGAAAGGCCAAAAAAGAGTGTAGCGGGGGCTGTCATAGACAGGCCCGAATACCTGAAAGGCAAAGTCACGGAGTTGGAAAGACTCCTGTCGCAGTTGTTCAAGTTAGTACAGAACCTATGTAGCAATCAGATGGCAGGAGAGACTGTCAGTCAACTAAATAACCTGAAACAAAAATACAACCTTTTGAACCTAAGTGACGATATAGAAGCTATTAGAGGAGCTTCAAATCCGAATTTTGACACAAATGAAACTGTTACAATATAACTGCCAATCACTAAAAGCAAATATAAATAGCATAGAATTCTATCTGAATACGTACAATTTTGATGGTGCTTGCTTGAGTGAGATTTTTCATTCAAACGAGCAGCAACACAGAAATATTATCGATTTTAATATAATAGAAATCTCTAGACTGTTCACTTTCCTTGAAAATTTTCAAAACGTATTAATTCTGGGCGACTTTAATGCCAGAGCAACGGTGTGGGGGGACCAAATCACGTCCTGTAGGGGTAGAAATCTTCTCAACATAATTTCTGAGCACAACTTCTGGGCACTTAATGACGGTTCTCAAACCTTCAAAGCCAACTTCTTATCTCCCAATGGATCGGTTCTAGACCTGTCGTTCACCAACTGTAATGTTCCGCTTACATGGAGAACAGACCCAACGAAAATTGGCGGAAGCCACCACTTTCCCATCATAATGAGTCCACCACAATCAGCATTCACAAGAAGTGCTTTTTTAGCACAAAACAAACTTAAATTAGGGCTTCAACAGCTAGAGCTGGAACCGAACATTGAGGAGATTCAGTCCAAACTTAATGACGAGCTAGAGGCAACCACATACACCCCAAAGCTTGGTGGAACGAAACCTTAGCGAAAACTTTTCGGTTACTAAAATGTGCGTCTAAAAAATGTAAGGACTACCCATCACCGCAAAACTTTGAGGAGTATTTTAGAACAAAAAAAGACGTGGAAGGAGCAAGTCAAAAAAGCAAAAAAACTGAGCTTTGAAGGTAAAGTCGAAGAATTGAACAACGACCCTACTACCAAACAGGCCTGGAAATTTGTGAAGGCAATGAGAGGTGATTTCAAAGCCCGGAACAACTTTGCATGGTTTGATAGCAATAACCTTAATTTTCTGCAACATCTAAAAAGCTTAGTCCCCATCTCGAACCATGATATAGCACCCAACAGAGAAATCATAGCGGAAAATGAGCTGGCAATAAGCTTTGAGGAAATTCAAGATGTTTTGAAAAATAAAAAGCAGTCGGCTGGAGGGGCGGACCGCATTACCTACAGCATGTTAAAAGCGCTCCCTGATCAATCATTAAATAACTTACGTACCGCATTTAACAACATATTCCTTACAAATCAGATACCGGAAAATTGGCGAAAAATCAGAATTGTACCCATACCAAAAACCGGAAAAGACCTAAATGAGTTCACCAACTTCCGACCCATAGCCCTGTTGTCGGTCCCCTTAAAATGTATTAATTTGGTAATCAAAAACAGGCTCACGGACATGCTGGAGGAGGCTGATATTCTCCCTAGCTACTCTTTTGCGTATAGAAAAAGAAAATCTGCCACGGTGTGCACAAATTACCTACTTCATGACATTAGAACTCTGAAAAGTGAGGGCCTTAAGGTAACAATTTTTTCAACCGACATTAGCAATGCGTATAATTGTGTGAGTCTGGTCAAACTGAGAGAGGCTTTGGAGGAGGTGGAGACACCACCCACGTATATTGAATGGATCTCTAACTTTCTTTCCTACAGAGTATTGCAACTGGGCAGTGAATCTATAGAAATACGCGATGGTTTGCCTCAAGGCAGTAGTCTTTCCCCGGTGCTGTTCAATCTGTACACAAGACAGTTGCATGATATTGTTGACACCTCCACCAAAGTCTACCAATTTGCAGATGATTTCATTATTTTGTCGGCTCATAAAGACCTGCGTCAATCGCTGGAAAATTTACAGAGCAAAATCAATACATTTTCAGAAAAGTGTGCGAACTTAAACCTTACACTCAATCTTGAAAAAACGAAAGTGATGCACATTGCTAAAGGCAGCAAAGCAACTCTCAACCTGACCTGCAACAATCAGACTCTGGAGCAAACACAGTTCATAAACTTTCTCACGACGCGAATAAGCGCCTCACTAGCTGTCAGCGAGCACTACTCTGAGGTTATCAAAAAATCGCAGAAAAATTCGAACTTGTTCAAATGCATTACGACTGTTAAAGCAGGGCTACATCCTAAAGTTTCTCTTAATTACTATAAATCAATAGTTAGAAGTAAAATCGAATTCAGCCGCACTGCAATGACCAACTGCTCAAAGACCGTTAACAAAAAAATTCAGACCTACCAGAACAGCTTCCTTAGGAGAAGTCTGGGGCTAACCCCGGCTACCCCCATCCCCCTAATATACGCCTTAGCCAATGAACTCCCACCCAGTGAAAGAGCAACATGGCTCACTGCGAAAGAAATTATGAACAACATTGTGACGGATGAATCCCTCAGGGAGCAGCTTTATAATAAGCCATGCTTAAACTCTAGCTACAGTTTGATTTTCAACCAGTTCAGACACATTTTCGACGAACTTGACATAAATGACACCATGATACGGACCAGCAACATAAACATAATCACGAAGACCTTAAGCGACAAGAAGTCAAATCTCCCGGACGAAACCATTCAGGTGATGTACCACCAACTGTTACACGAGTACAAAAACTCAAACTTTCGAGTTCTTTTCACGGACGCTTCCGTGGGCAGCAGCACAACAGGGATTGCAATCTTCAATCCTCAGGACAATACTGAGCATGACTTTAAGCTTGAGTTCCGGGCTTCTTCTAGCTTTGGGGAAACCATAGCCATATTGAAGGCCTTAGAACTAGCCAAAGAATTAGGATATGCCAAGATTGCAATCTTCTCGGACAGCCTGATAGCCTGCCAACTATTAAAAAAACAAGCCATCCAGAACCACATAATTGCAAAGATTCACAACATAATAAGGGAGGCAGACAGGGTAGCAATAGTCTGGACACCCAGCCATAAGGGAATTGCAGGAAATGAGAGAGCTGACCAGGTAGCCAAAAATGCTGTGAACTCAGATAATGTACTACATTTTAAACTTACTAAAGACGAAGCACATAATAAGATACGGAATGAAATTAAAAAGTACTGGTATGACGGCTTTCTTGCGTTTTCTGCGAACAAACCCAATCTCCTTGCACAGATCTTCCCCTCTAAACCGAAAAGACCGTGGTTTTTTACCAAAATACTTGAACCTATAGAAAAAAAAACGTTAAATACAATATTGACCGGATACACATATGACAGGGAATACCTGTGTAGGATAAAGGTTCTGAACTCCAATATCTGCGGATGTGGACTTCAGGACAGTTACCTCCACCAAACATTTCAATGTCCACTCCTTAGGCATGTTCGGGAGGGCTTCACACTATTCAGACAAGACACAAATTTCTTTGATATACTTCACAATTGGGATTATAGTAAAATCACTCAACTATCAAACTTTCTGAAAAAAGCGGAAGTAAAATTCGAAATTCAAAAATTAAATAATAAAAGAGAAATATATTTAAAAATAAAGTTTATCCGCGGTACAATACCGCCCACCTCGTTCCTGTCCTGGAAAAACAAAATCATCGCAATACTGTAAAAGTATTATTCAATCGCGTGCCATGAATTAAACCGATAACACACTAACAGCCCTATTCCGCCACACTGACAAAACTCACCGCGATGACAATTGATATAAAAATGACAATTGCAGCTTTTTGGTATTCGCAGCAAAATTCAAAAGCTCGAATCATGCCAATTGTCATTTTTATTGTCATGACCTTTTGGGCAGGTGACAAGGCAAAAACATATGTTTGTGTTGGTTTAAAAAGTGCGACGATTTAATAAATTTGTGAAAAAAATATAAAAATCAACTAATTTCAATGGCAGCACAAATTTTAGTTATTTGCGCAGCCGTGCTTGTGGAAGATGAGCAGCAACGGATGCTCCCTACAAAACTGCACATAAACTTGCAGCTGCTCCTGCGTCGTCCGCTCATATTTTGCACGTCTAAAATGTTTGTAAATGTTATAAATATACGAATTTATCTATTTCACACAAATACTCACTTTTCTGGTGTTTCACCGCTCATATTTTTTGCAAATAATAGCGTTGACCAGCTGTTTCTACAACAATGAACTTTTCACCATGCATGGTAAGTTGACAAAAGCTTTTCGCTTGTCATTTTTTGTTAGGAATAGCAACGTGCAACGACAATGACAAAATCACGACAATGAAGGATGATCAATTGTCATGCTATTGCAAAACCGGAATAGGGCTGTAAGTCAATTAGTGCGACCATACGATCGGAAAACATCAATCTGCACATATCGAGGCGACTTCGATAGTTGCGTTCCAGTTTTTACAGCTACGCGATCGTGTAGCTCAAAGAGACCAAATACAGAATTAGAGGAATAACCTGGCGTTTGGGGAACTCAGCTTCCTGCCAATACTACTCAAATCCCCAAAAAAAAAAGAGCTCTGGAATTTTAAACGAAATGTTGAACGTAATATTGATATATCTACGTGAATTACGTAATTTATGTGCTATTTAGCTGTATAAAAACTGCAAAATGACTCAAGATTAAAATAAGACTACTATGAGATTGATGTAAACATCCAGTGCGTATGTTTTCATCAGTTGAATATGCTTCATATGCATATACAAATAAACATATTGCACAAANTTTCATCAGTTAAATATGCTTCATATGCATATACAAATAAACATATTGCACAAAAGCTTATACTTTTATTTCACACCAAAGCTACACTGTTTCCATGTAAATTTGCAAAGAAGCAACACGGTGCCACTGCTAAGGGAGCGGTGCGAGAGAGACAACTGTCAGTTTATCGAACCTTGTATTATTGAATCATGGTGTTTTGCATGTATATTAAGGTATATATATTTGATATTCAAAAAGGAGAACTCTGTTGATTAATGGTTATGATCCTCCACCTTGAATATTTATTTGCACAATAAATTTCATTTCATTTTCATTTCATTTATTAATAAAATCATTAGCACAATAAGATCAAAAGAAAGATCTTTTATAGCGCAACAAAAAATTCATAACAGTAAATAACATATAACTAAAACAGCAAAAATTACTTAAGACTAAATAAAAGTAACATAATATAATTAACAGAGTAGTATTTTTAAGTGAGTTCTACAATTGCAGGACATATACTTAAAATAAGACTTAATTAAACAAGTACATAGAGAGCACATCACAGGGACTGAAGTGAAGCTAACGGAAATACGCATACAGAAGATTTTTAGAGTTGCTTTGGCTTAAACTACTGCGAATATGGGATGGAATAGAGTTCCAGATGCGGATAGCATTGACAAAGAATAGCGGTGCAGAGCTGAGATAATTGTAGGTAGGAACAGTTAAGTCCTTTACTCGAGTGGATTTGGGGAACGTTAATTGAAGTGAATCTTCTTAGGCGGCGGTATCGCAAAAATGGAGAGTGAAATTTTTAAAACTGAAAACGTTACATGAGTGAGAAGGAAGATATAGGTAGTATAGGGAAGGGGGAAAAAAAGCCAAAAAACCAGAGATGGAGAAACCGGCCCTTAGGGCCGGTTGTTCAATGTCTGGTTATCACTACTTGCCGGTTAAACATCATTAGCGACGTTTTCGACATCATGCATATAACATGTGATGTTTTTTACGCTCTAAAAATAATTTCTACAACTTCACATACGGGGTTTTGCATTTTGCTGATACGCGGTTTTGCATTTTGTTGATACGCGGTTTTGCACTTTAAACGACGATATATGAATACGCCTTGGAAGATAGAAAGCGAGTAAGAATAAATGCCGAATACATGAATTTGTCTTCTTTCAACTTAAATAAGTGCATTTTGCAAACAATAGTGCGTACGTTACTTAGTGCCTTGGTAATGGCGAATTCGTAAGGATCTATTGATTGCATTATAAACATTTTCATTTATTTGTTAAACATACAATTACTTCCATTACAACCCGGTCCTATGGATGCTAGAAGCGCGAATTCATATAAGGTGGTGTTACCGGAAAATGAATAAATAAATTATATGTATATCAGAAAATTAATAAGATGAAATGAAATCATTGTTTGATTTCTAACCAAACCTATGTATGAAACTCAATCGCCTAATGGTTTGCCGAACCGTAAACATATGTTTACACATCCGATTTCGTGACTAGGTACCTGGTACTCACACATTTTTTAAGAAGTTTCACTTCTATCACGTGTACGGTGCTACACGCTTCTTTTTTTTCATATAGGCTGCATTTCTTTATTCATTCTGAACGTTTGGAATAAACTGTTTTGTTTATTTATTCTTTAGAACGTTCCTGATGATATGTTGACGTATATTTCAAACGCATTCTGTTTATTCCGGCTGTGAAATGGGATTATCCGGAATGTATAAAGAAACGCAGCCATAGATATTTGGGTGCCTTATCTGTCATGAGACGAAAAAGGAATATACAATTTCTAGCTTTAAGATATTCAGAAATTTCGCAGCCAAGTAGGCGCGTTCTCCAAGCGGAAATATGCTCATATTTTGCTAGCCCAAACACATAGCGCGTGATCTGGTTAAATACTACATCTATTTTGTGAGCTGATTGGGAATCTAACCTGCTGTAGACTACCACAGAATAACAGATAATTGGCATTATAAGTTGGATTGCGAGTTTACGTCTGATTTCTATCGGTGTGAATGGAGCAGACATTCGTAAATTCCTTAAAGTATTATAGACTTTGCCTACAGTTGAATTCACATGGTCAATGCAGGTAAGGCCAGTGTTGATAATAAACCCAAGGTTAGTTACTTTTGACACAAATTTAATTGGTTTGCCACCAATGTGTAACGATGGAATAGTTGCT
>NW_016157169.1:329332-403644 GCF_001687245.7 Rhagoletis zephyria | reverse complement strand
TGGTTAAATACTACATCTATTTTGTGAGCTGATTGGGAATCTAACCTGCTGTAGACTACCTCAGAATAACAGATAATTGGCATTATAAGTTGGATTGCGAGTTTACGTCTGATTTCTATCGGTGTAAATGGAGCAGACATTCGTAAATTCCTTAAAGTATTATAGACTTTGCCTACAGTTGAATTCACATGGTCAATGCAGGTAAGGCCAGTGTTGATAATAAACCCAAGGTTAGTTACTTTTGACACAAATTTAATTGGTTTGCCACCAATGTGTAACGATGGAATAGTTGCTTTGTTAAGACGTTTCTTACAAATAGGTAAAACAAATTAAGACGAAGACCATTTAACTGTGCCCAGGACCTTATAGACATCAGTTCTCTGTTGAAGCTTGCGCTCAAATTAGCTGAGTCCTCAAGAGGACCTGACATATAGAGCTGGACATCGTCCGCATAGGCATGCATGTTGGCGTGCATAGAAGTCCGAAATATATCATTAACGAACAAAATAAATAGTAGTGGTCCTAAGATTGACCCTTGTGGGACACCCGTGAAGAAAGGTTCAGATATTTGAGATCCAACCTTGACACGCTGAGACCCCTCTTTCAGATAGCTACACATCAGTTTTACTGCTGACTCTCCAAACCCAAAGTAGTTTTTTAATTTAAAGCACAGTAGTTCATGGCTAACTGAATCAAAGGCTTTAGAGAAGTCCAGCAAGCATGGTAGAGTTAAATGGTTCTTGTCGAACAGTATTCTAATGTCATCAAGTATCTTTACCATTGCAGTAGAACAGCTTTGATGGGGTCTGAAACCGGATTGAAATGGGGATAAAAGGTTGAATTTACCGATGTGGGAAGAGATTTGTTCAGATAACAAAGATTCGAAAACTTTAGATAAGGCTGGTAGTATGCTGATGGGTCGGAAATCCCTAGGGCTGGATGCGGATTTATTTTTGGCTAAAGGAAGTACAGTAGCAATCTTCCAGGCATCGGGAAAACAGGACGTGGTGAGACTATGGTTTATTATGTGTGTCAAGGTTGGCAAAATAATCGGTAAGATTACCTTCACAAATCTAATCGGAATGCCATCCTCCCCGATTGCGTTGGACCTGATCTTAAAAACAGATTTCACCACATCAGTCTCGCTCACAGCAATGAACTCAAACTTTTCGCCAGCAAAAGAGACCGGACAGGAGGCTACAGAATTGGTCGTGAGGTTACAAGATGAAGGCGGAGAATCAAAGGCAACGCTAAGCGTTGCAGGACTCAACGAGCATTCTGATTTCTCACTGGCATAGACGCGGAGTGTTCTCAGATTTCGCCACAATACATTATTAGGCAGTAAGGGATCCAGTTTATTCATAAATAATTTTTTCTTTTCACGTCTTATAACCGAGGTAGCTTCATTGTTTTGAAAGTACTCCAGCTCTCATCTGTCTGGTTCCTTTTCCATATGTTATATTATTTATTGCGTTTTTTAATCGCTGATCGGACCGCACCATTAAACCAACGGCAGGAAGAAGACCTGTCACAGGTTCAGGTAGGGACATGAGTGAGGAGCGAATTTAATATATTTTCGTTCAGGAAGCGGAGCTTCTCATTGACCGTGCTGAGACCCCAGCAATCGGACCAATTGATCTGCAAGAGGCCACTGAAAAGGTTGTTGACATCTAAGGAACAGTAGTCAAAGAAGTTAAATACATAGGTATTGTCGTCATAGTGATCAAGCTTAACGTCAAAAGAACAAAATATCAAGTCATGTGTTATATATTTTGCAAAAAGATGTTGCGCCTCTTTTCTCTGGCAACACAGAAAGGAAAATTCCACGAAGTGAGGGTTATAATCAGGGACGTGAACCGGATGAAAAATTTGTTGGGTTCGGTTCATCGGTTCGAACCGTTTTTGCACTTTTGGATTGGTTCGTCAAGGAGGGTTTTTTGGTCTTTGAACCGGGGTTTCTGTTCAGTTCAACGGATCCAAAAACAAACAAATTACGCGCAAGGTTAAGGGTCAAGTGTCTGTCAAATGAGATGGGTTGCCTTTACATTTGATATTGTCACATGGTAAACAAACATGATGGGTATTACCATGTTTACCAAAAAGAAAAAAAGTGGGTACATTTATCTATTGAAAATTGGTTGAAATGAACCTTTCAATCTTTATAGAAAGTGGTTCGGTTTTCGGTTCGGATCAAACATTTGTGGAAAATTTCAGTTCGGTTAATGGTTCAGTTAATTAGTAGAAAAGAGCGGTTTTCCGGTTCAAAACCGGTTCACGTCACTGGTTATAATCACTAAGCGCGGCCGAAGGCCGCCTACGTAGAAAGGTGTTCTCTACAAAAGATGTTCAGCAGGGGCTGAACACAGAAAGAAGAATTCACGTAGTGAGGGTTATAATCCATAAGCGCGGCCGAACGCCTCCTACGCCGAAAGGTGTTCTCTGCAAAAGGTGTTCAGCACCTTTTCTTTGGCAACACAGAAAGGAGAATTCTACGTATCGAGGGTTATAATCTCTAAGCGCGTCTGAAGGTCGCCTACGTAGAAAGGTGTTCAGCCCCTTTTCTTTGGCAACACAGAGATGAGAATTCTACGTAGTTAGGGTTAGAATCCCTAAGCGCGACCAAAGACCGCCTACGCGGAAAGGTGTTCTCTGCAAAATGTGTTCAGCCCCTTTTCTTTGGCAACACAAAAAGGAGAATTCTACGTAGTGAGGGTTATAATCCCTAAGCGCGGCCAAAGGCCGCCTACGCGGAAAGGTGTTCTCTGCAAAAGGTATTCAGCCCCTTTTCTTTGGCAACACAGAAAGCAGAATTCTACGTAGTGAGCGTTATAATCCCTACGCAGAAAGGTGTTTAGCCCCTTTTCTTTGGCAACACAGAAAGGAGAATTCTACTTAGTGAGGGTTATATGCCCTAAGTGCGGCCGAAGCCGCCTACGCAGAAAGTGTTCTCTGCAAAGGGTGTTCAGCAGCATTATATTTATATTTTTTATATGGCTAGGCCCATGTGGCAACATATTCCTTTCATTGTTGTTTCATTGAAGCATTTACGCTGTGTTACAAATGGCTTCTCGCACGAAATTTTTAAACGATATTACTTCATACCAAAGTGATTTTCAAGTAAATTTACCTATTAATGCAAGCTGAAATAATTTTAACTGGTGTAAAGAATTTTTTGGCGATTATGTTTGTGTTGCTTTGTCTAATATACGGTGTCGTTGATTTCTCAAGTAAAAAAACAACTTTAATACTATATATTTTAAAAACTAGAAGGCTACCGCATCTAAAAGTATTTTTGAAAAGGGGGGATCATCGACTTTCCAACGGTACAAATTTTACCCCTAAAATCGGGGGTTCTTAAAGTAAAGTTTGCCCTTTTTTCCCCTCGGCAATGTCATAAAAAAGTGGGGCATTAAATTTTGCATTACCTAGTATCGAGAAATGAATGTGTTTTGATATGAAATTTTCGGAACTCTTTGAATACATTGAAATGCTGATTACATTGTTAGCAGTAATATAATCGAGAACTCATAAGAAACAAATTGTATTATTTATCACGCATGTAATGAACAACCACTTTTCTGACTGGGACGCGTCCAGAAGGTGCAATCGCAACAGTTACTGAGCTGTTGCACTTTCTGAACATGCCCGTTACGAGGCAAATTTGATGAGCAAATGACTCTTTAAACTTAACTTTAGTGTTGCCGAGGAACGGGTTATGGCTAAAACCACATTATAAGTATTATGCTTAAACAAAAAAATGTAGCTTTTCTGTTGAACTGTTTTCTGGAACGGCCTATAAATATCGCTTCAAAATAGTTTACCTATAATCGTAACAAGTGGTGTCGGAAGTGGGATTTTAAATAATCCCAACGAGAAAGTTTTGGAAATACCGAAGTTCTATGATTTGACATACTGCCTCTCAAAAAAAAAAGGCAAAGCGAGGACTATACATGTCCGGAAACAAGCGGGAATTACAAATACGACTGCATGAATCTACGGAAGCAGAAGGTATCGACGTGGACAAATACGAAATCTCGTGAGGACGAGAAGACTTCCACGAAGGATGGAGAGAATTAATATAGGGCAGACATCCCACGAGGGTTGAAGAACAGGAAAAGGCTCCTAGTTCATCAACAGGCTGCCATGCCACAAATGATGGAAGCACAAGATATGTGCATGCATGTGGGAGATGTCCTCACAGATTTAATCACAAATGCAAACACAGGAGTTATGTATATCCTCAGACCAGTTAACGCGGAACTCAACGAGAGAGCTTCGTTTTCAAGATTTGCAGCTGAATCTTCCAGTTACTTCAACGAACTTTTAGACGAAAAAACTAGAAATATCGCAATCGGGAAAGTAGCAGTGTTACACAGGCTTATAGTGGCAGAGATTGGGGATGAAGTCATAATTGGCATCGACTTCGGAGAAGTGCAACTTCGGGTTGTTTACGACAACCGGTACTGCAGAAGGCGGTTCTTTTTAGAGGAAGTCCCGCAGATTCCACTAGCGACTGAAGCGGTCAGTTGGACGAGGTTGAAGGTGATGAAAATTGAGTTGCTTCGACAGGAAATGGATACTGTTCAGCGATACAGGAAACGCGTATCCGTTCAGCAGAGAGAGAAAAAACTAGCGGTAAAGCCTGAGGAGCAGAGGCAAGGCCGTATTTGGGGAGGGAGGGATGTGGGGGTTCTGACCCCCCATCCCCCCTCCCCCCCAAATGTAGAAATGTAGGTTTTTAAGGCACTTAAACTTGAAAAAGGTAAAACGAACTTCAAAAAAAGGCACATATTTTTTTAATTTTGTTATGTACTTCCTTTATGTACAATGTGAAGGTCCAATTAAAGATATAAAAAAATACATACAGTGGTCAAAAAATTATAGTTTTAACGTATTATATTTGTTGTTATTGAACTTTTGTTATATTTAAAAGAATATATAGTTCGTTCTTTAACAAAACCCGTGGAAATTCATGTTTCCAAATTTGAGCAGTCCACTTGCAAAGGCGCTATGTAAAAAACTTGTATTAATACGAATGTTGGTAAAGAACGAACTATAAAAAACTAACCGAAATTAAATAACAACAGAAATAATATTTTAAAACTTGTCAAAATTTGGTGCGGCTATAATTTTTTCGACTACTGTACATAAGTTGGCTATGATTACTCGGCCGTGATATCATAGTAGCACAATGCCACTCATATTTGACTTACAAACAAACTACGGGCAGGAATTTCAAGATTTTAACCCTGTTTTTATGAAAATTTTTATTTTTATCAGTATTTTTCTTTTAATCAAAATATGTTGAAATAAAAGTGAAACTAAAAAAATTTTGCCAGTCCTCCGAGTTACCTTCGACAGTCTGCTCTCCTTCTCGGCGCATACAACCGCAATTGTCAACAAAGTACAGAGCCGCAACAATGTCCTCAAGTCGCTGGCCGGCAGCACTTGGGGCAAAGATAAAGAAACGTTGTTGGCAACATACAAGGCAATTGGTCGGCCGGCTCTAAACTATGCAGCGCCCGTATGGTCGCCGGGGACTAGCAGGACGCATTGGATGAAGCTACAGACCTGCCAAAACACGGAATTACGAACTGCGACAGGATGCCTTCTGATGACGCCCCAACAATACCTACATGACGAGGCCCAGATGCTCCCAGTAAAGGAGCATAACAGACGTGGCCATCCCAGCGGACAGCTGCTCGCGGAAGAGCCCTCGCCACGGCACGTCAGGAGGCATCTTTACGAACTGACGGACGAAGTCCAGAGGTTTATCAAACAACCTCTGGACCCGTAAACCTACCGACAGGCCCTGAACGGCATTCACAGGGAATCAGTCTAAAGTTATGTAGACTCCCGCCCTGTGAATGCCGTTCTAGGCACACAACCCCCGGACGTGGACGGGACAGAACTTTGTCTGCCTCGGGACACTCGCACTACAATAGCCCAACTTCGCTCTGGCTATTGCAGCAGGCTCAACTCCTACTTGAGTAGTGGAGAGTCGCCACATGACTCCCGGCACCTCTTCACATGCCCTGAGAACCCCACTCAGCTAACGCCCCTGTCCCTATGGACAGCCCCTGTGGAAGTCGCTCACTTCTTGGGCCTCCCCCTAATTGAAATTGACGACAAAGTTGATGGATGAACCGCCCCGAACGGGGCTTAGTAGCCGCTACAACAACAACAACAACAACCGCCTATGACATTGGCCTTGTAAAAGCAATCGATGAAATACACTGTAAGTAGTCGGTCGGTAATTGACGGAGTTTATCAGTTTATCAGCTACCGATTCAGCAGTCCTGTAGTCGCTCCCCCGTACTGCAGGGGAGGTAAACCGCCTCAGAAACTTAAGATGCACTTAAAGTGGCAAGTGAGTCTTGCATTTACTGTAGTTTATTCACATCAGGTGCCCTCTTCTCCGGCAACACAGAAAGGAGAATTCTGTTTAGTGAGGGTTATAATCCCTAAGTGCGGCCGAAGGCCGCTTACGTTTTTTTTTTTTTTTGAAACACTGTATAGTACGGACTGAAGACATGACGTTGTACATACATATATCAAATGAAAGCTTGTTCCATATGCTATTGGATTATAAAATGTTTGAATCTGAATTTTTAAATAATCATGTGATTGTTTAAATTTTTTGTAACTTTTTTTAGTTAAATTGAATTTTTGCTAAAACTCTATAACCTGTATATAACATTTTATATCGTATTAAAGGCATTCATGTTGGTGTCGGTTGATTTTTCCGATAGATGGTAAGATGATTTATTTTGGAACGACTTTCCGTCATCCCTTGTCAAGTTTGGTTGCCAGACAAACCGGTTTCGGCGTTGTGTCATCTTCAGTGTCATTTTTCGTTCTTAATTCCTATTGAATGATATCAAAAATTTTGAAATCCGTTCTTTTGTTTTCAAGATATTTGGATTAAAAAAAAAATTATGAATTTAATCTTTGACCTTCAAACCTCAAACCTCAAAAACCTCTATCGACGTCCTTGTTCAAAAGTTGTCGCCCCGGTATACCTAATCCTGCCAATTATTTTTCTAACGGAACTTGTTGGAGCCATTTGCATGCATCTAATCAAAACATCGATATTTTCGATGCATCGATGTTTTTCCGACATCTCTATGATCAAGTAGATTTCGCTAATGTACAACATCCTGCTGCACAGTTTTTCACGGCAGAAATTTTGGTGTAAAAGCATTAAAAAATACTAAAATTGGTATTAAATCAGTAAATAGTGTTGTGTTTGTAATTTCGTGTTGAATGAAGTATAATTAATGAACAGTGAAAAATATTGGAATAGGCAGACTAATTGTGAAATTTGAGTTGGTATTTTTTCACTTTATCATTTTGCAATAAAAGTATTGCCAGCCGAAACTTAGAAAGGTGGAAGCACGAAACAAGTGAAGAATTGACAGTGGGCCGCGGTAATCTGGTAACTTCGGTTTTGCAGATTACAGGAAAGTCCACAGAAACGGAAGACAGCGAAAATGACGGAGTAGTTCTTAAGTGGTGAGTGATTGTAATTGGTTTTTTAATATTTTATTTTGCAATTTGAACACATTGAATTGCCTAGGTAATTTAAAAGTAACTCTTTTTTTTGTATTCTATAGATATCAGAATCTCATAAATTAATAGCGTATTTATTCCGTGATTGTTGTGACCTTACAAAGGCAAAAGAGGAAACGACCATTTGCATTTTTGCAGTTTTCCCGTGGCTGATGTTGCGTACCTCTATATTGCCCATTGTGTCGAACTCGGATTTCTTGTGTTTCCTAGTCCCCCATGGAACATTTTAACCACCCTTCAAGAATGTGAAGTTCAACAAGAGAACCCACTATACTTTCCAGCAAAACAGCGAAAAATTGCTAATCTCTGCATGATTTACATACATATTTGGTTTTTATAAATATTGCATGTAAGTTTTACTAGAAAAAAATTTTAAAAAAAGTGTGAATGCTCGGAATGGCACGCGCTTAATTAAACACGGGGAAAAAAATTCTATAAGCTGCAGCAATTAGGTGCTAAAGAAGTCATATGTCTTTGTTCCAAGACTCTTTGTGCCAACGTTTTCACTATGTACGTATGTACATACTATGTATATTCATTTGTCATTCTGTCCCGCATGCCTTCATTTGTGCACTCATAAGAGTCATTCGCGTACGTAAAGTGTGCTCAGCTTTTGGAAAGGTATGCAAAACTTTTCATGTACATATTGCGTATTTAGTAAAGGTTTTTTTTTTGGGCTATTTTACATCACACACTGAGTGAATAAACAAAATGTTGATGTAGTTCTTGTTGTTCTTGCATTTCGTAAACATTTGCATATATGTTCTGGGGATAATAGCCTCGGACTTTGAATTACAAAATATATAAATTATAAATGTTTGATTGCGTTTTAAGATTATCTATGTACATACCCAGCTAGCACATTTGCCAGACAATTTCTGATATCAGACAAGTCGGAATAAAAAGTTGTCTAATGAGACAAGTCTTATTATTTTTTATTTATTTCCTTATCCGATATGTCTGATCGAATTATGTCCGATTTAGGGCATACACGTCTGATAATTCTTATTTTCCATGGTTATTTGGTCAGACATCTGTTAGATATCCGTCAGAATCGTAGGTCAGAATTTCCCACGTCGTGTCGGATAGACTTCCTGTAAACCTCTCCATACGCTTCTCTGACCGATATCGGCCAAAATCATACAGATTTCTGCCTTTTTTGCCGACGAGTCTGACGGATATCCAACAGATTTTGGCAATTTTGTTAGCTGGGTACTTATACATATATATATATTTTTATACACATACAAACCTTTTTTCTTTATGTATTTTTGTGTTTTCATAATTTATTATCTTTAATAGCTTTACCATTTTATAAAGCGAGTATTTACCGTTTTTTTTGTTTTTTTTTCATAATTTATGTTTGTACTAGGTGGCGCCGAATGAGCTATATGGTTTGAATTCTTTTTAACAGTTTTCCTTGGGGATATTTGAAAGAAAGAGTGTACGTTAACAAACCAAGAACCATTCTCCAACTCCAAACCAACACTCGAAATGAACTCATGGCCATTACACCCGAAATTCTGCGAAAAGTTATGGAAAATATGCTAAAAAGAGCACCTATGTGCGAAGCAGAAAATGGACATCACTTACAGGATATCATTTTTCAAAGCTAATTCAAAAAATATAATAATCGCATAAATAAAAAAGTTATAAACCCTTTAAACCATATAGCTCATTCGGCGCCACCCTGTATATAGTATGTATGCACATACATATGTACGTGGATGTGCTTTTGAACTTCTTTTGACCTCCGAAACGAGAACAAAAGGAGTAATGGTCTTTATTCCTTAGATCGTTTATTACTATAAAACGTATCAATAAACGAGGAATCAATATAATTTTCGGGAAAATTAAAAGCATTCTTTGATTGCCCGTTTATCCTCCAAATAGAGGAACAAGTCATTAGTCCTTAATTAGGCGATTTTTGTACTAATCCACACATTTATTTATTTACTGAAGTCAATGAACAAAATATTCTTACAGACTACACATGTTGGAGAGTATTACTTGTTTAATTACGTTATTCAAGACAATTATTCACATGAAACAGACATTTTGGCAGTTCGCCACAATCATAATAAATTAAAAAACGCTTACATATAAGTTGAGATCATAAACTACACTAATGACTGATAAAATAATCACTTAACTGGGCTTTAAGAGCAAATATAGAAACTGATAAGTCTAAGTCTAAAGAATTTGCGAAGACGTTAAACTCAGCTAGAGTTCTATTAATAGGAGCATTGGCACTATATGCCGTTTTGCTGAGGCCAACTCGAAATACCTCAAAGCGACGGAGGTTTCTACTCGGAGCATTGAAGTGCAACCTCTCAAGAAGGGACGGGCAGTCAATCCTGCCTGTAGCAATGTCAGAAATAAAAGATATCGCCAAGAGTGTTCTTCTATCATTTAAGGACAGTAGGCTGATTAGACGGCACCGAGACTCATATGACGGAAGCGGGAGTATGAAGTTTAGCGAAACGGAGGAAAATTTTTTGAACTCTCTACAACCTGTTAATATGAATAGCATGATATGGTCTCCAAATAAATGCCGCGTATTCTAATTTAGACCGCACAAAAGCAGAAAACAGCATCTTAAGTGTGTATGGATCTGAGAAATTAGAAGAGTTCCTTCGTACAAATGCAAGCATAGCAAGCGAGTTTTTTATCGTATAATTAATATGCATAGCAAAAGTAAACTTAGTATCAAAGTACACCCCCAGATCCTGGACTTCATTAACCGTCTCAAGCGTAGAGTTTGCAATGCTATACGATGTGTGCAAGGAATTGTGCAGTTTAGTGAATGTCGCTTTGTGACATTTATTAATGTTTAGATACAGTCGATTCCTAACGCACCAACTCTTAAGCTTATTAAGCTCCAATTGAAGAGATGTAGCGTCATTGGTGCAGCCAATATCAGAGTAAAGTTTCAAGTCATCCGCATAAAGCAGAAACTTAAGAGGATGAAAAACACGAAGAGATATCATTAATGAACAGGTTAAAGAATAGAGGTCCTAATATGCTACCCTGAGGCACACCTGAGATAGCAACAAAAGGGTCCGAAGCAACACCATCTACGACAACCGCACTTATCCTGTTATGTAAGTACGATTTAGCCCACTTAAAAAAAAATTGAATGAAAGCCAAAGCACTCCAGTTTAGTTAAAAGAATTTTGTGGGCAATTTTGTGAATGGCTTTGGAGAAATCCGTATACATCGTATCCACCTGCACGCCTCGACGAAAGGCTGAATAACAGTCTTCAGTGAAGACAGAAAGATTACTTAGCGTAGATCTTGCTGCAACAAAACCATGTTGGTTAGAACTGATCATATATTTGACGTAAAAGTAAAGTTTATCATTAATGATAGCTTCAAAAAGTTTGGCAACGGTTCATAATTTAGAGATCGGTCTGTAGTTAGAAATGTTATTCATGCAACCGCTCTTAAATATTGGGGTGATAGATGTTCGCTTCCAATCTTCCAATCATCGATAAAAATTCCAGATGATAAAGATTTGTTGAAAAATAATTTCAGCGGTTCAACCAGCGAATCACAACTCTTAAATAGAATTGCCGAGAGACCATCAGCATCAGTGTGCGAAGATTTTTTATGTATCTTATCCCTTTAATTATGCCCTCATCGGAAAGAACGAGAGCGCCAAAGTCAACGGGAGAAGACATGGTAGAGGAAAGGTTCCGTTGAATACAATTTAAATCATCGTCGGACACTTCTTCGTCCGACGCGAAATTAGACGAAAAAAAAATCAGCAAACAAGTCGGCCGCACGTTTCACTGACGTAGCTGTGAATTCCTTATAAAAACTGTTTTGGGTATGCTTGAGGATTTCCTTTTGGAATTAATGTAGCTCCAAAAAATTTTCGGATTATCCCTTACCTCCAGTTCTTAGTTCCGAATATACTTTTTGTACAACACTTTGTTTAGCTCATTAAACTCATTTTTATAGGACACAAATAAGTCATAAATGCACTGCTCCTTAGTAGATTTAAATTTTTTAAAAAACTTATTTCGCAAATTCTTTAGCCGTCTTAGCTCATTAGAAGACCATGCATGCTATTGAAAGTTGGAACATATTCAGTGCACAGCTTAGCAATATTAGACTTGAGATGTCAAAACAACCTGCTACTTCGTTATCGCCAAACAGAACTTGCCAATCAAACTCACTAATAGCTGAGTCTAAGAGCCGTTTTCACCAACTCTGGTAAACACTAATCGCCAGTTAAACATCGTAGCCGACGTTACCGACACAATGTAATATGCATGGAGTCAGTAACGTCGGCAACGATGTTTAACTGGCGATAAGTGTTAATCAGAGTTGGTGAAAACGGCCCTAAAAGATTAAAATCGCAACGAGCGAAGTTGAAAGTAGTTTTAGCGTTAGTAGGAGGTAAGTCAAAAAATTCAGTGAATTGCATCTCCAATAATACGGGCACGTGATGCATGTTCGGCGGAGAGATAGAAGAAGCAGGTTGCGATATACTAAAATCTATGTTAGAACAAACAAAGATTAAGGCCCGGTTACTCAATGTCTGGTTAACGCTAATCCCCGGTTAAACATAGTTATCGACGTTACCGACTCCCTGTTGTATGCATGCAGTCGTAGACGTCGATAACGATGTTTAACCGCAGATTAGTGTTAACCAGACATTGAGTAACCGGCCCTTAATCAAGTAAGCGATGCAAGCTGTTATGCAAGCTATTCACTTGAACCAAGCCTAAACTAAGCAGACTATCAATAAGATAGGACTTGCATGAGTTACAGATATTTGATGGTGTTAGAGATAAGTCATTGCCCAAGTGTAACCAACTAAGATTGGGTAAATTGAAATCCCCAAAAACGCATAACTGCGTGAGCGAATTCGTATCCGATCCGTTTTTTACCAATTTAAAACATGAAATCTGTTGCTTTTCAATACCGGCATATTTCGCCACATAATCAATTATATTGCCAGGTAAGACTGTTGGCAGGAGTGATGACAAATGTAGCCACTTAACATTAACACGGGCAGCTATACCAAATTCATTAAAGACATTAGAACCCATCACACGAGTACGCTTTTTGCTTTTCTTATTCCTTCTGTTCTCAGCTGTTAACCAAGCAGAGTTATAAGTCGCATTGGTAGGAACATCTGCATTCGTATTGATAACACTAACAGCGTCGTTTTCAGCATAATTACGTGCATGATGATTCGCCAGCGTCGAGTTAGCCGCACCAACATCAGTAGTATGAACATTAGCAGCTGCATTAACTCCCCCAGTATCAGCAGAGTGCGCAGAAAGCGGAGAAAAAAACACAGGCAAACCATAGCATTAACATCGAACGGTGACAAAACATTCTTATCGCTAGCAGGTACAGCGTTAACAGCATCAACATTAGCGATGTTGGTACTGTGAGAGGCATCAGCAGTTGATTTGTTTCCTCTTTGTGTCGATCCAGGTGGAACAGTGGTAGACGGGTCGTCAAAACTCGCAGATTGAGACCAAGTTAATTCGGGTAAAGGCGGAACGACCACAATTGAAGAACGGCAATTGTTATTGCTAAGATTGTCCATAGCAGCAATAGGTGTATTAACAGCCGTTTGAGTATATTAACCTCAGCAACTAACATTTCTAGGCATTTTGCATTGTTGTTGTCTATGATTTTTCTTAATTGCATGTTGGATTTAATTTTATTTGCCAATATATCAATTTTATCAGAAAAGTTTTTGAAACTTGCATTAATGGCACTCGTCAAGAAGTCAATGCTAAGTTTCTGTGAGGCCATGATCGAGTCATATGTCTTACAAATTTTTTCAGGCATATTAACACACTCAATACAAAAATAACCAATATGGCGATTCCGTTGAAACAAATTAATGTCGTATTCGGACGCAATGGTTTCGCAACAGGTGCGATGAAATCGCTTTTTACAAAAGCCACTGCACGGCCCTATTAGATTGTCACTTCTTGAAAATGCTTTGCCGCATTTACCACAGGAATTGTCCATATCGAAGCAATAAAGGAAAACAAACAGGAGCGAACCGAAAACACGTCTGCACGACACGAAGTTTAGGATTCCTCCGAGGACTTGCTAATTACCCAAGACGGTTTGCAATGTTAGCTTTAAGGTTTAACATTTTACCACCCTTGGGACATAAACGGAACACTTCTTTACATACAGCAGAGCAAACAGTGTTTATGAAGCTACAATTCCAAGAGATTCAGCTAGTTAATTGCTATCCTAAAGAAAATCTTGATGAAAGTAACAGGTATCCTTATTGTGAGTTCCGGTGAAAATGAGCAAACTGGAAATTAGCTCAGATGTCGCTACTTTGACATTGGAACAGAGATTCTACGGGACCTCCTTTAGTGCTGATAAGGTCGGAAACAGCGAATTCACTCTGGCAATGCTGAAACTCTTTTGAGGGATTTAGGCTTCTCGAGTTATTGCCATGTGATGTGAGGGCAAAAAAGACAGTAATACATGTATCTAGTTCCATGAACAAATAATAATATACTGTATATTTCCAAATAACATAAAAATATCAGAGATTGTAAATTCATAATACAATTTTCTTTTATTACAGATATAACTCAGTAAACCCATAATCGATAAAACAGAATCATCAAAAACTGGAAGAGTAATACTAGCATATTAAGGTAAGTTATTCAGTAAGATGTTCGTTACGCAACTAGCCAAAGGTGGCATTATTGGGCATCTGTATTGTTTGTAAATTATTTAATTCATAGGAATAGCATGCATTATTTTTAATAGAGATCAGGGAGCTATAACAACAATGACCGATTAACTACCCAGTAGATAATTTCAGGAGTTAAAAGCCGTTCCGAACGTTTTGGAACAGAGAACTAGGCTTGAAATACTCACATCCATTGAAAATACTGCAGGGTATGGTTCAAGATCGTTTTCTAGTGTTTCATTTGATTTTAAACTTTTATTTATGTAAACTTCAAAGGAACTTATCTCAAATAGAGCAAAAACCGTGAAAGCTGCCTATAGGAGTGTTCGCTTTGCAAAAAATGTGTACAAGTTGGTACCAATTGTTACCAAATCGTGTTCGTTTAGCCAAAAACCCTGTAACACTTGCAAGGAGAGAGCACAATTTTGACATTTCATTTGGAGGGGAAGTTGCAAATTCGTGATGGGAAAATTTTTGCCAGTAAGAATTTGCAAGCAGGATTGCGGCACACGGTTGCATTTTTGTCAGCATTAATTTGAATCGACAAGTTCGTTAAATTTAAAATACTCAATCTTGTTGCGATTTACTAATGAAAGAAGTATGAAATATTTGTTTATTCAATTAATTTAATTATTTCCAAACATTTGAAAGGTAACTCGGCTGAAAGGGCAGTATTCGTAATCGGAACGCAGTCGACACCACTGTCGTTATTGGAAATCCGGCAGTGACTTCCACAAAGAAATTGAAGCGTATGTTGAAGAAAGTTAGAATAAGAAGAAATATACGTCTAGGTCCTGTTTTGATTTCCACCTGAAATAATTTAAAAATTGTATTATGCTCGAAATGCAACCGTGGACCCCAGTTGGCAGTGAAGCTTACAAATGTTTGCTACTTCCTGCTCGCGCAAAACTTAGTAAGTTTCTTTCTTTGGGAGAGTAAGATACCTTATTCTCTGAATTTCGTTACTGGCTAATAGCGATATAGCGATTCTACAATAGCGCAGTGGCAGTGACAGTTTTTAACACGCAGTAACAGTTCGAAAAACTGCCGCTGCCACTGCCACTGCGCTATTGTAGAATCGCTATAATTCTTACTGGCCTTTGCATAGCGAACCGAACTTATGAATTTCTGTGAGCAGCTGATTGTTCGAGTATGTGTTTTTTTTGTTTGCATCAACCCAATCAGCTGTACCACTGTTCATTTAGTTTTACATTAAAAACAACAACAATTTGCTGGAGGATAACGAACCATTCTTTTCCAAAAAGAAAAATAATCGCATGCGCAAATTTGGCAAAAACTTGCGAGCTAGATGCAAAGTAAAAAAAAAAAATCTATTAACCTCTTGAATCTAATTAGGACTTCATCAGTAAATAAAAAAAAATATATATATACATATGTATATGTATATATAATATATCAAAAAAGAGGAACGCAATCAAGATTCATCTTAACTCGATCGATAATAACTTAGACAAGAATTTAGCTATAACCAATTAAATACCTATTCTGGTTCGATGTTTTTGAATAGTTGTAGCGGAATAATTCGTGTTTTATTCGACCAACGAAATAACAGCTGGCTTAGATCGGCGAATGTTTCCAATAGCTGTTCGTCCCTGGAGCATGTTACGTGTCAAAAGTTGGAATTTCACCATTTCATTGCCCTCTGCTTAGAATTTGGGCGTAGAGGGCACTGAGAAGGCAACATTTTTCGGAGTTGCTAAATACTAATTAAAAAAACGTTGCCATTTTGGAGTTGCTAAATACTTAAGTAAACGATATTAAAGTATTTGGCAGATACTACTATGTGGTAAAGCACTAAGGTATTTAGTAGATGCTTATAACTAAATACTTTATGATTTAGGAAATGCTAAGGTAATTAACACCTTACCTTAACCTGCATTTACAGGGGGCGATTTTTTAGGCCATTCAACTTTGCTCAACAAAAATCGCTCGAGTAAATGGCGATTCAAAAATCGCATGCCTCAAAGTAGACACAAGTCAATCTTTCAGGCGATTATCGCCTGTCATTAAATTGGTTTATGTAAATGCATTCACTTCACCTCAACTCACCTTAGCTCGATCATTTCAACTCACCTCATTTAAACTCACCTCATTTAAACTCACCTCACTTTAACTCAAATCACTTCGACTCAATATATCTCAACTCACCTCAAATCACACCAACTTCTTCGCACGGCGAATTTTATTTCTGAAAGCGTCGAGGATCCTAAAAATCCCCAAGTAGTCTCCAAAATTGCGGCGTAGTCCGGAGAATCCCAAAAACCCCGAAATACTCCTGAGAATCCAGCAAGTCCTAAACATTCTGAAAATAGTCTTTAAAATACAAAAATTCTTTATTTGTATACTAATCAGGTCATAAGTTTTAAACACTAGCATGCAGTATTTAGTTTAGCCAAAAATACTAAGTACTTTTATTTCTAGTATTTAGTGAAGTCAAAATTTCTATGCACATTTGTACGCGGGGTTTCGTTAGGTAAAATTAACAAGATACTTTTATACTTAGTATTTTGTGCGGTGAAAACCTGCTCGGGTTAAAGAACTCACCGGCAGTGGATCACGTCTTTCGTGGTCCCACACAACTCCAACTCGACCACCCCCTACACAATACAGCCATCAACATACAAACAGACACAACCGGAGCCCTACCAACACGCTGCCACCAACAGCTCTTAGTTCCTCCAACAATCTGCTCGGTGTCTCGGTCCACAATATACCGTAACATGACATCAGTCAAGTGCTATTTCTGTCCTGGCTGGAGCCCCTTGTGGGCATGTTCAGGTCTGCGCACTATGCAACTACATGGGCCCTTGTTGTCTTGCTCAGTCGTGAATTCCTCCCGCGACGGAGGCCACTACCACTACAGGGCAGCACACTCTTCAGCAGCACACACAACAAACGGCAACACACCTCCCTCACACACCACATCGCAATCAGTCTTCCAAGGCACACAAAGATTGTATATTTCAATTGTAATGTACTTCAGAACCACACCACAGCACCACAATACAACAACACAATAGAACACACCATAACCACGACAGACCACACAACAGACACAACCGCACCATCACCCACACGCAGCCCCCAACAACTCTTGGTTCTGCACGGTATGTCAGACCAGGATATTCCGTAACGTGACATTAGTCAAGTGCAACACCGCATAACAACAAGTCTCCCGAACCACATGAAGCTCCTTCAATTTAACTGTAACAGACTTTAGAGCAAGATCGAGGAGATAACCGTCTTTATGGGAAGGCATGGTATATTGATAGCTGCGGTCCAGGGGACGAAGTTGCACAGCAATTCGACATTGTTGAATTGTGCCGGATACATCGTGCACCGTCGAGATCGTTAGCGAGATAATGGGGGTGGTTTAGCGTTCATCACGCACCACACATCGACCGCAGGGAACCACCCTACAATGTCAGGGCATTGCTATCCGGTCAGGCGATGTTGAGCTCGAAATATGTAATGTTTACATAGCCCCTGTCACTTGCTGCCCGGCAGGATATCACCCTGACATAGGTGCGCTCCTCAGAGGTAGTAGTAGTAGGTAGTAGGTGACTTTAATGCGCACCACGATCTTTGGCATTCAAGCCTGTCAAACGATCGTAGGGGAACAGACTTGGCTGAGCAGATAGACGATTCGACATTTTGGACAATGAACGACGACGCACCCACCAGGATTATGGGCAGCTGCTGCAGCTCGCCAGGCATAACAATAGTCAGCGCTGGTCTGATAAAGGCGTATCATGGCGACTGATGCTGAATGTGGCATCAGACCATCTGCCCATAGTCATCTCGATCGATAAACCAACCGACTTTGCTCCCCGGGGAACACCGGACCTATATCAACTGAGAGCACCTTCGCTGCGTTCCCTACACCAACCGATGTCCACCTTGGTGAACGTAAGTTCCGCAGGGTTGTCACTGCTGCTGCAGCTCGCTTCGTACCGGCAGGATGCATTACGGACCCCCGTCCAAACTTCCCTACTGAAGCGGCTGTTCTGATGAGCCGATGAGCGTGATAACCGGAAGAAGTGGGAAGAGCATATGAAGATTTGCAATTTCGCCTCTGATGTGAGTAAGCTCTGGTCAACCGTGAGGTCACTGTCCAATGCGACGAAGCACGACGACAGGGTCGAAATTCCTATAGGCGACCATGCCTCGTCGGACTCGGAGCGATGCGCGAGCTATTTAGCCGACAGTTCATACTGCATCCTAGGCACTAGAGGCCTTGCTGCTCCCGTATTTCACGAACCACCTGATCCCAGCAAAGCATCAGCATGGTTTCCGTAAAGTGCACAGTATAACAACAGCACTTAACGCCATAAACACTGAGATAACACGTGGCCTTAACCGCAACTATGAGAACTATTCTAGTAGCGTTGGACCTGCCAAACGGTTTGACACCGTTCCACGCTACAAGAAGATATAGAGGCCTCCTCTCTCCCACAGAGGTTCAAACAGCGGTCGGCGAATTATCTGAGTGGTCGACACCCGTCGGTAATGTTTAGAGACAAATCGGGCAAACTCAGAAAAATAAAACAGGGGGTTCCATAGGGTGGTGTCCTTTCCCCACTACTGTTTAACTTTTACATTTCAAAGCTCTCTCAAACACCAGAGGAAGTCTCGATTGTCTGTTACGCCGACGATTGCTCGATCATGGCGACTGGGAATGGAATTGATGACCTGTGTTCGAAAGTAAACGGGTATCTCTCCGAGCTTTCTCGCTTCTTCACTGCTAGCAGCTTAACCCTTTCCCCTACAAAATCCTCTGCGACCTTGTTCACCACCTGGATGAAGGAGGTCAGGCTACCGCTGGGAATTCACGTCGATAATATACCAATTCCGACGGTGAATAACCCCAAAATACTCGGAGTAACCTTCGACAGTCTGCTGTCCTTCTCTGCGCACGCAACCGCTATTGTCAACAAAGCACCGAGCCGCAACAAGGTCCCCAAGTCGCTAGCCGGCAGTACCTGGGGCAAAGATAAAGAAACGTTGCTGGCAACATACAAGGCGATAGGCCGGCCGGTTTTAAATTACGCAGCACCAGTGTGGTCGCCGGGGACTAGTAGGACGCAGTGCATGAAGCTGCAGACGAGGCAGAACACCGCACTACGGACAGCGACTGGATGCCTGCTGATGTCGCTAGAACACCACCTGCACGACGAGGCGAAAATACTCCCGGTAAAGGAGCATTACAAAATGACAACTGCTTGCAGAAGAGCCCTCGCCCAGGCACGGCAAGAGGCATCTTTACGAACTGACGGACGAAGTCCAGAGGTTCATCAAACAACCTCTGGACCCGTCAGCTTATCGACAGACATTGAGCGGCATTCACAGGGAGTCAGTCTCGAGTTATGTGAATGCCGTTCTAGGCACACAGCCACCGGACATCGACGAGCTTCATCTGCCTCGGGAGACAAGAACCACAATAGCCCAACTTCGCTCTGGCTACTGCTGCAGGTTAAACTCATACCTGAGCAGATTAAACGCAGATGTGCCAAATGAGTGTCCGGCATGCGGAGAGACACCTCATGATTCGAAACATCTCTTCGTATGCCCGGAAAACCCGACAACCTTAAGGCCTTTGTCCCTGTGGACCGATCCTATCGAGGCTTCACCCTTCTTAGGGCTTCCGTTAGTGGAACTTGACGACAATGACTGAGATATCAACCGATCTGGGCGGGGTTGTTGTGGCCGATACTACAACAACAACAACAAAAACAACAACAACAACAACAAAACAATTGTGAGCGCTGGTCTGATAAACAGCATAACGTGGCCACCTTTGTTGACTTTAGCACCGAAACATCTGCACATAGTCATCTCGATTGATAAATCTGCCGACTTTGCATCCGCGGAACATCAAATTCTCCATAGCTGATTGGAACGGCTTCGCAGAAATCCCTGGGTTCCGTAAAGTGCGCAGCACAACCCCAGCACTTAATGCCATAAACACCCAGATAACTCGTGGCCTGAACCGAATCCACCCGTGTTGGAGAACCGTCAGCCACTCCATGCAACTCGAAGACATTGCGGCTTCCTCTCTCCCACAGAGACTCGAAACGGTGGCCGAATTAATTGAGTGGTCGACATTCGTCACTAATTTTCAGAGACAAAAATTAGCAAGCCAGGAAAGATTAAACAGGGGTTGTTGTAGCAGCATACAAGTTCCCCAAAGAGTTTTTGGGGAGTGTTGATGGAGTGACAGTCCTTGGCGAAATATAAATCTGGGTCGTTCCGGTTATGTATACCCGAGTGTCGTGGGAGTGATTATCGTCGTACCGGGGTCCCACAGGGTGGTTTCCTTTTCCTGCTACTGTTTAACTCCTGTATCTAAAAGCTCCCTCAAGCACCAGAGGGAGTCTCGATTGTCTTTTATGCTAACGAATGCTCGACATTGGCGTTTGGGTATGGAATTGATGACTTGTGCTCAAACGTAAACGGTTACCCCTCCGAACTTTCTCGCTTCTTCACTGCAAGGAGCCTAAGCCTATTCCCTACAAAATCCTCGGAAACATTTTGTAACCAGCTGGACGAAGGAGGTTGGACTACTGCTGGGAATTCGCGTCGATGGCGAACGAATTCCGACGGTGAATAACCCGAAAATTCGCGAAATTACATTCAACAGTCTGCACTCCTTTTCGGGGCATACAACCGAAATTGTCAATATAGTACAGAGCCACAACAAGATCCTCAAGTCGTTAGCCGGCTGCATCTGGGACAAAGGCAAAAAAACCCTGGTGGCAACATAAATAGATAGATATTGGTTGAGGTATGCCTTGTGACCAGGAGATCTATTGTGCCCTCTTTCTCCGTACAACACCCCGCCCAGTCCTAGTTTCCGTAGAAAGTCCAAAAGATTCTTTGGTGACATCGTGTTTATGTGGTTTGTCTGCGGGCATAATGACCCGAGGTGTTTCTCCCAATCTTCTCGCCACGGCGTCGCATTCGAGAAGTAATTGCTCAGAAATCTCAGCTGCGTTATCACTGAACCGGCATACATTGTTGGACCAGATCTCGGGTTTATGTAGGTGACTTCTTAATCTGACCTTTCTATTGGTTTCCGAGCTGCCCCATTCCTCACGGTGCGCATTTGCATCGCAATGTATTGACGAGAAAGAGTCTCTTCCCCTCGCAGTCGTTTACCAGCCTCTGAACCTCCATCGGGGAAATGTTGTTGTCTCCCGGAAAAATATGCAGCGGCGAAGCGATATCCGTTTCATCTCCTGATATTGTGAGTTTCCTCTGGACCGCTACCAAATCTTGACTTAGAAATTCTGTAATGCAGAAGTAATCAATATTATATCTAAGCAATCCGCATACTCTAGGTATCTCTTGCGAGAGATCCCATATTACTCTTTTATTTGATTCTTTTAAACCTCTTAAGTACTTGACCTCTACTGACGCGCCGATGGCGTCGTGATATTTTATATCTGGGCTATGGTTATAGTGGGTTGACTGGTAATTTTTCCCTCGCCTCTTCAATCTCCGAGAGTCACAGCTCGCTCTCACTCCAGCCATCTAGCTCTAGTTGCGCAGGTCACGCCCTTCCATCAACTCTTGCGTCGATCGAATATCTATAGGGACGACCACAGGCTGCATGTTGTCTGCCTTGGGAGTGATGTTGCTCTCAGGTGCAACCGGCGTAGATTATTTGCGCTTCGTCGTACCCTGAGGCGGCCTCATTTGCTACCTGCATCTCAACCGATGCAGCCGCTGTTTGGCTCGGCCAAAAGCCTCTCGCCTGATGTTGCTAAACGACTCTTCATCTATGCCTACGTTAAGACGCAGGCTGGTGATGACTCGCCATCTAAATGAATTCAGACCCTCATTTTGAGCCTTCAGCAGCCCGATCGCATACTCGGGAGATTTGTCCGCGCCGCTTGAGAAGGAAGACCGTCACGCTTGTCAGCCATGCGGCTGTTCCCTCTTCATTACAATCTACAAGGAGCAAACCTGGCCTTAAGTAGACCCCGCCAAACCCTATCGGGTGTGTGCAACCCCCGAACACCTCATCCATGATGGCGTCTTGGAGGGTAGTCAGAATAGCTGGGGTTGTGTACCTGCCTATCCCGCAGTAGACCGACTCGAAACCGACCTGTTTCTCTCTCGGGTATGGTGCTGCCGGATTGTGTATTCGGATTTGCCTCAGGTGTTCTTTGCCTCCTCCGTTCTTTACCGGGCTAATTTTCAGCTGCTTTTCTATCTCGTGCCTTGTTCGACCCCGCTTCTCCTCTCCGCTGCTGTCTTTCCCGACTGCTGCTATCTGTTTCACCGCTTCCCCGCTAATCAGAGGGCGCGGTTTTGCGATGTTGCTATTCTCTTCTTTTCTCGGCTTCTAATCCTTCCATGTGCTCGAGGGCCTTTTTGCGTGCTCCCTCCGGCGTTTTGCCCTCTTCCAAGATTACGAAGGTTCCACTTGACTGCTGCACCACTGTCCTTTTTGTCTGAGAACGTTGCGTTCCACGAGGAAATCCAGGTTCTCGGCGTATACCATTGTTATTGTTATTTTGCTTGATTTTACTCATCTTGTTCTTACAACCACCTGTTCATTTTTTTCGTTGGAACTCAGTCGTCGACCGCCGTTCAAATACAGCCGGCGGCAAATTGCTGTCCTCCCGGCAGCAAATTGTCCAATGCGGTAGCAGTTCTTGGTCGCTGTTCGCCAGCAGCCCTATGCTGGAAGAACAGTAGGGCCGAAGCTGCGGGAGTGGCTGCGTTATCCCACAGACGTGGCCACCCGAACAGACACATGCTTGTATCAGAGTCCTCGCCAAGGCACGTCATGAGGCATCTATACGAACTGACGGACGAAGTCCAGAGCTTCATACAACAACCTCTTGAGCCGACAGCATACCGACAGGCCATAAACTGCATTCACAGGGAGTCGGTCTAGACTTACATCGACTCCCGACCTGTGAATGCTCCACTCAACTAACGGTTCTATTCTTATGGGTAAACCTCATCGACGCTGCACGCTTCCTGGGCTCCCGTTAGTTGAGCTTGGCGACAACGATTGAGCGACTAGCCGATCTAAGCGGGGTTCTCGATGAGTTTTTAATTGAGTGCTAATTGAATTAATTTTCTTATCCAACTCTGCTGGGAAAACTTTACCTAAAAGTAGATAACTGTACTTAAAAATTAAATATGTATTTTTATATGCATGTATGTATATGTATATGAAAGAAAATAAGAGGATAAGCTTTCAATTCGATACATTATCAACTTCTGGACTCACATCAAAGAAATTTTGCTATGAAAAGAATCTCTTCGAGTAGTTGGAGAGAAGACTATGTTTTCGAAAGGGTGGATCCCTTTCCTCCGAGCTCTTCGATCTGACGTTTTAAAAAGAAATATTCTCTATCTGGCATAATCAACTACATTTACGTTACTTTGATATCATTTGTATGCCCCTTCACAAAGGAGGGAGGCTATTGGACAAGTTACCCACACCAGAAAATGCTTTGAAATGTCAATAAAAATAATAACTGATTTTCTGAAAAGTTATTTGACTTCCCCAGTATATAATTTCAGGAGTTAAAAGCCCTTCCGAAAGGCCTTCCTGAAAGTCAAGAGGTCTTCCACTCTACATTCTTTTCTCCTTTCTGTTTTGTTGAAGAGCTTCTTCTTTCGGTACCCATGGAAGGCCTTCCAGAAGGGCTTTTATAGGACATACTTAAGCAAGGAAGCACTTTTTTCAGCCCTTCTTGGGTAGGCCTCTTAGAATTGCTTTAATTAAGAAGGCCTACCTAATTTATCTTCTGAGTCGTTCCAAATGTACCTAAATTGGTGCGTTTGTACCGAATGTACTTTCAAACTAAATAAAGGTACGATTTTACCAACATTTCATCACTGTAGCAGCTGACCGTGTGTGAGCACCGAAAAGCGGTAGCTCAATTAAAAGGTTAATTTACTCAATTAAATTTCCGTCTGAACTTAATAGGGGTATTCCGCGTAAACTCGTAAAATCCTCGTAAAAGAACTGTCAAAATTTGTAAGGAGCTCAGTTTACGCGCACCTCGTAAAATTACTTCGTAAATTCCAGTGTCGCGGAGGTGCGGAACATTTCATACTAAAATGGATGATATAATATTGAAAAAAAAAAATAATAGTAATAGTAACAATAATAATAGATTGGCGCTTAGTTTTTGCTGCATTTAAAATACAACATTTAGCACTTTCCAACATGTTTTCGAAGAGCGAAGAGCTATCGCATTTAGCAAATGTACATTTACGCGAGCTCTAAATCGTATGCTTTTGACAAACAGCCGTGTTCCAGTCGCTTATTCAGATCTGTATCTATCACGATCAATTCTCACGGAGAAGATAATAATAATAATAATAATAGATTGGCGCTTACACATATGTTAGTGTTTGGCCGAGCTTCTCCGCTGTGTCGGCCGCTGTGGTGTAGTGGTAAGCAGTGCGCACTTCCACCCCACAGCACCTGGGTTCAAGCGCTGGTCAAAGCAACATCGCAAAAAAATATAGAAAAAAAGGTTTTTTCTTAACAGCGATCGTCCCTCGGCAGGCAATGGAAAACCTCCGAGTGCATTTCTGCCATAAAAAACAGCTTCTCATAAAAATACAATCGCCGTTCGGAGTCTCCGTAAAACTGTAAGTACCTCCGCTTTGTGTGACAACATAAAGGCGCACGCCACAAATCGGAGGAGAAGATCAGTCAAACACGGAGAAGATAATGTGCAAAAACCCTACTGAAGAGGAAAAAAGAAATTTTAAAATTTGTTTGTGTTTATATTCATTTGTCGGTGCTGCCAACTAAAATTTCCTCAATTAATTAGGAAACAAAACGCAACAGATTTGATCACAAAATGATCCAGATCTATCACCATCGCATCGATGTTGACTTTACGTAACTTTTCTTTATTCAAATAATGTAAAATAATAAATGAATTCTCAATCGGCGATCACTGAAACGCAGCTAGCAACTGTATACGCGAAAAGCAGTGTTGCGACTTTTACTCATTAAACCATGTTCGAATCGTGGAAATTTTTAAGAACACAGGGTTGCTTTTAGATTCTTAATGCAGAAATGGAGTTGCATTTAGCCCATTATTAGGCGGCACTGTGTGACGGGCTATTATGAAATACAAAAATGTCAAACAGTCACTTTACGCACCTATTTACACATTTGCAAAACGGGGCGTTCCCGTAACAACCCCGTAAAATTACGAGTTTTACACAATTTAAGGGAATACCCACCCCTAATACAAGTACATTAAAACCAATTTAAATATATGGACCAATGCCTGGTACCAATTTGATTTTGCCCAAAATTCAAATAAAGCCAAAGAAATCAACCCTATTTCAAAATACGTAATTTCCATTTTTCAAGTCATTAAGTGAAGAATTCATAAATTCTGTCGCATAAACGTGGTAATTGTCTAAAAGCTTAAACATACGGCGTTGATCCGGATTAACTCGGACTTAATCCGGATCAACTGCAGTTAATTCCCGAGTTGATCCGGATCAGCGCTGCCGTCTGTTTACGCTTTAAGGCTTTCACAAAAGGTCACGAAACAGTGTTCAGTAAAAACAGTAAAGTTTGTTACAGTTGATCTGCCTCTGAAAAATCCATGCTGGTTAGAGCAAATAAGATAACCAATTTAGAATGAACG
Organism: Rhagoletis zephyria; assembly: GCF_001687245.7. Lineage (NCBI taxonomy): Eukaryota > Metazoa > Arthropoda > Insecta > Diptera > Tephritidae > Rhagoletis > Rhagoletis zephyria. Next base: position 377,703 of record NW_016157169.1, on the reverse strand, counting down.
TTTTTCTTTAACAACACCCTCCTTTGCAATCCGTCCAACGTTCTTATCGCCTGCTTGATAATGAACTTGCATTGCCACACATACCGCACAATCATCATGTCTTTAAATGTCATAAGCAACTACGTCATCTACCGACTGAACGATTTACACCAAGCATCCCGCTGCTCATTATCGTCAAAGTGGATTAGGCCAGATACTATAGAAGTCAACGAAGAATCTCAACCTTGCATTTTTGGAGGCAAACTACAGACTCGTGTAGTTACTTTCAACGTCTTCAGACGTGTCGTGTAGAAACTAACAAGATTTGTGCTTGTAATTCGAAGGAACAACCTGGCCTTGTGGGGACAAGCTAGTCCTTGCCATTCATTTAAACCCAGAAAAAAAAATACCTTCGAAAATTTCAAATACCGTGGATAATTTCGAAATCGGTGTATAAATAGAGATCAAACAACCTAAAAAGTCAGAGAAATTAAACAGAGGGTCCCACAGGATAGGAATACTCGATATTGGTCCTTCACGAATGCCGACTCTGCTATGTATTCATAATTTTGATATTATTTGTATTCATATAATTTTCATATATCTAGATATGTACAAAACTTATACTGGATTTCCACTGGGCATTAAATGGCAAAAATGACAAATGACAAAGTCAGGCATTACAAAATAATCGTGTCATTACATTAAAAAAAATTGTCATTAAGTTCATTCCCACATGGCATTTTTTTAAATGGTGTAAATTTTTTGTCATTTCAATGCCTAGTGGAAATTCGGCATTACATGATTCAATAATGATTCATTATAGCAAAAGCAGTTGTTTATATAAATACATAAATTTTCTTACTTCAATATTTCAAAATTTCAATACAAAATTAAAATTGTTTCTCTGTACACTTGCAGATGGGAGACGTTGATCCAGAAACTCTCTTAGAATGGCTTTCCATGGGCCAGGGCGATGAGCGTGACATGCAACTGATCGCCCTCGAGCAACTTTGCATGCTTCTCCTCATGTCCGATAACGTCGATCGTTGTTTCGAAAGGTAAGTAAGCGCTATAATTGGAATTTCTCCTTTCATTTCCCTCTACTTTATGGCCTTTCATCTGTTTTTTATGTCTCTAATGGTTTACCCAATTGAATTCACATCTTCTTCGGTAGTTGTCCACCACGCACATTTTTACCAGCGCTTTGTAAAATCTTTCTGGATGATCTAGCACCAGAAAACGTACTTGAAGTCACAGCACGTGCTATAACTTACTATCTGGATGTATCGGCTGAATGTACACGCCGCATTGTGGCTATCGATGGTGCCATTAAAGCAATCTGCAATCGTTTAGTTGTCGCCGATTTGTCATCTCGTACTTCACGCGATTTAGCCGAGCAGTGCATTAAGGTGTTGGAGTTAATTTGTACCCGTGAGGCAGGTGCTGTATTCGATGGTGGCGGCCTTAACTGTGTGCTCTCTTTCATCCGTGATTGTGGCTCACAAGTACATAAGGATACCTTGCACTCCGCTATGGCGGTTGTGTCACGCCTCTGCACCAAAGTCGAACCGAATGCACCGTGCATTCAGAATTGTGTAGAAAGTCTCAGCACGCTACTGCAACACGAGGATCCGATGGTAGCAGATGGTGCATTGAAATGTTTCGCCTCAGTGGCTGATCGTTACACACGCAAGTGGGTCGATCCTGCACCATTGGCCGAGTATGGACTTGCCGAAGAATTGTTAAAACGTTTGGGAAATGCTGCAGGGCCTGTTAGCAATACATCAACTTCGACAGCTGTCAGCCCGGGAGGAACTTCTGGTGCTTCCACATCGGCTCCTGGTAGTGGCAGCGGTACTAATAATGATAATTTAAATGCCGTTTCCACAACGATTACCACACCAAGCAAACCAGCCCAAACTAGCGATCCATCACGCTCTTCACAGTCAATTTCCACAACTATATCTTTACTGTCGACTCTATGCCGCGGATCGCCAGCAATCACTCACGATATATTGCGATCTCAATTGCCCGATGCAATTGAACGTGCTTTGAAAGGTGATGAGCGCTGCGTTCTAGATTGCATGCGTCTGGCCGATTTACTATTGCTGTTGTTGTTTGAGGGGCGACAGGCATTGAATCGTGTCGGTGCAGCTGGTGGTGCACAAGGTCAACTAGCATCGCGTGTGCGTCGCAATGATTCAAGCGCTGAGCGTACACACCGCCAATTAATTGATTGCATTCGGTCGAAGGACACGGAAGCCTTACAAGAGGCTATCGAATCAGGTGGCATAGATGTCAATTGCATGGATGATGTTGGTCAGACTTTACTAAACTGGGCATCTGCTTTTGGCACACTCGAAATGGTTGAATATTTGTGCGAAAAGGGTGCTGACGTGAATAAGGGACAGCGCAGTTCATCGCTGCATTATGCTGCATGCTTTGGTCGCCCCAGCATAGCTAAAGTACTACTCAAGTATGGCGCATATCCAGATTTGCGCGACGAAGATGGCAAAACCCCACTGGATAAGGCACGTGAGCGTGCTGATGATGGTCATCGTGAGGTGGCAGCCATACTGCAGTCACCTGGTGAATGGATGGCTGCTGGCAATTTGGCCGCAAACAAAGATGGAGCCGATGATAATGGCACACTGGAACCGCGTGGCGATCCGGAAATGGCACCAATTTATTTGAAATTATTTTTGCCTGTATTCTGCCGTACCTTCCAGGGTACAATGCTAGGCAGCGTACGTCGAGCCAGCCTTGGACTTATCAAGAAAATGGTGCAGTATGCACAATCGGGAGTGTTGAAAGGACTATGTGAACCACAAATGCAATTGGAGCCAGTAGCAGTGACCGGCGTAAATGCACAAAATTTGGGAACGTTATTAGTGGAGGTGGTGGCTAGTGTGCTGGACAATGAGGTATGTAAGGAAAGAGAATTGTTAAATCTATACATAAAACTCATTTAGTAGCAGATAAAAAAACATTTTTTGATTCTAAATTTATTTATTTCACTTAATTTAAAACGTGGGACGGAGAATTATCATTTTATGAAGTAGTGAATTGAAAAGAAAATATAGAATACAAAATTAATATGTGCGGGTCTATTTTCCCTCCTCCTTCTTTATAATCGACAAATAAAACCCTTTAAAAAGCCTAAAAATTTCAACTAACATTTTTCCCGCCAATCGCGACACCGCTAAAATTTCTTAGGGGACATCTTTTCTCCAGTACATAGGCCCCTGCTTCCATCAGGTTCATAGTGTTGAAACCAAGTTCCGTCTTCGGTTCTTAAATCCATTCCTGGGCTGGTTGCACAGATTCCAAACTTCGTGGCAACACTCAATGCGCGGTTGCAACTTAACTGGTGTGACGTCTTGACATAATAAAATAATCACGATATTAAAAAACGATCACATACGATACTCTTAACCACTTCTGCGATTTGTTTATTTTTCGGCTTTTTCAATAATATATGGGTGAAAATTTCTCAACTGGACCTCGTATTTCAGTCAAGCTCGAATTTTTGCGTGCAAATTTGGAGATAGAGAGGTTTATAGATGTTAAAGGGATTCTGAGAATTTTTTTTGAAAAATTTTAATTTTTAAAGTTTTTATAAGCAAATATATTTTTAAGCAATCTTTTTTTCAAAACTCATTTTCTCTTAAAGTATTTGACGAAAGTTTATACAATTTTTTTTTGTAATGACATTGGAGCTTTAAAAAAAAAGTATTTTTATAATTTAGAATTTTTTTGAATTTAAACATAAATATTCAAGTTGCATTAAAAATATGTTCTCAATGTCTCTTTTCCATTTCGTTTATATTTTCAAAAACTGTATTTATTGAAGAAAATATTTGTAAACAAAAATTTTGTTACATCTTTTCTGGTTTTGACTTACAGCAACATTTGTCACAGCGCGCACGTATCGTGAACCATGCACGCTCACCGTATATGCGCGCAACGTGTTCACTAGAAAGCGCGTACAGAAGCAACTAACAATTGGCTCATATTTGCGACTTTTAACATAACCTTATATAATAATAATAGCATTTGTGGCATTTTTAAGAAATTTTTAGGTTAAGTTTTGCATCGGAGGTATGTGTTAAAAAAATCCCATTAATTCAATTTTTTTGGAGTTCACACGCAACATTATTACCAGGGAACGGATTTTTAGGACCTAACAACCTACATACAGAAAAAGGTAAAGTAGGCACTTGCCTTCTAGTGTAATGTACTAAATAAAGACAAAAACCGAAAAATAATCAAAATATACATTTGTTTCTAAATTATAAAAATATTTTTTTAAAGCTCTAATGTCACTACGCTTCCAAAAAATATTTCATAAACCTTCGTCAAATACTTTAAGAGAAAATGTGTTCTGAAAAAAGATTGCTTAAAAATATATTTGCTTATAAAAAACTTAAAAAATCAGAATTTTTCAAAAAAAAATAGAGTCCCTTTCACATCTATGAACCTCTCTACCCACAAATTTTCACGCAAAAATTTTCCTAATTATAAATAAATTTTCCAGACAAGAGCGCACTAAACAGATTATCGCTTTTTTATCATCTGGTGAGTGATTTTTCCTTGGTTGATAAAGAATTTTCTTACGGAACGAGGTTTACTTTTCTCAAAGCGATATCTTCAACTAAAAAAAAATTAAAATGTTCTGAGTCGCTGAAGAGTGCTGGGTAAAAAACAAATTCCCTCTCCCGGTTATGTTGCGTATTTCTTAACTCTTAAAAAATACGAATATTTATCAGAAATGTTTCGGAATTTTTCATTTTGAAGTGAAGATAGTAATGACTAGGGCTCGGAATCTCATGCACTAAAAAATCGAAAATATGCGCATTTAATATGCCCTCAAAGTTCAAAAATATGCGCTATAAAAAAGTAAAATATCCAATTATATATATAATATTTTACTAATATTTTATTGTCGGCACAAAAATTACCCACCAGACAATATTTGTTGCCGGCAATAAGAAAACTTGTCGCCCTCCGCAACAAATTTATTGCCGACAATATCGCCATCGTATCGATTTCTTATTACCAGTCGCTGTAAAACGTCCGCCGAAGGCAACTTGCCTGGGCGAGTCGTTTTCTTATTACCCGAATGAGTCGTTTTATTATTGCTACAGGCGATATTTGAATAACACTTTCTCCCCACAATTTTATTCTTTTTGAATATTTTATTTGTTTTTGAACACAAACTTATAATTTGAAAACGAAATTGATTATTTTCGTCGCTAGGAGGCTTCCTATTTTTTTTAACCCTATCTTGGGCAGTAATTAGATGTTTTTGAAAAATCCTGATGACGCGCAGTTCATCAGTTTGGGCATTTTTGAAAACATATTCCTAAGACGACATAAAAGAAATGATGTTGCCGATTTCTCACTACGGCAATAAATCGGTGAGTCGCCAATTTGTTGCCATTGACGATTGTTGCCTATTACTCATGTTTTGCATGGTGGGAAATAACACGTATTTTAACAAGAAAATAACGAAAACAATTAACTTGAAAATACAATACATATTTAGGTATGTGTAAAATCAGTTTATAATCAAGCAGACTGTTACAATCTTGTGCAAATAGAAACATTGATAGTTTAATAGTGGTTCAAATGAATGGTTGGTTGGTTTAAGTGGATTGTCACCCTGGTGACAAGCAATTAGCAAATTTGCCATTCTGATTCCGCAACTCGTGTAACCTACAGACATTTGGCGGTTTTAATAAATTTCAGTACGTCATACAGAGAGAGGCATCTACACTCTGAAATATTCTACAGGAATGGTTTGCCGAGTGTTTTTAGCCTCATCCTTGCGAGGGATTGACACTCGCCCAGCAAGTGTTCGACTGTCTCCTAACCTATTGAAGGACGGTCCTATCCGTCCGGCATGCACTCAACGTGCCAGTTCCCTGTGTACGCTGCAGTTAATTTGCAGGCATCTTCATAGCTCATTCCTAAAAGCTTTGGTTTAAAATGTGTCGTAGGACACCCAGAACTGCCGATTCCACCTCTGCTTGGCCTTGAAGTAATAAATTTCGGTAATTTTTGCGTGGGACACGTTCAGGGCGGAGCCGCTGTCGCGTTCCCGTAAATGTCCCTATGTCCCGAGACCCATATTAGCGTAATTTGGTATTGATCAGAGATAAAGCCTCTATCCTTCAGTCCTCCACTAGTTGAAATCTAACATAGGTACAAGTGAGTGCTTTAAAGAAGATATTCAGATGAATATTTGGGTAAAAATTATAGTTAATTCTAGATTTCGCACTAAATTTAAATAGTTGTAAATCAAAAAAAGCAAAAATATGCGAAAACCGTATGCATTTGTTGTAAAATATACTGAAATATGAGCAATAAATATGCAAAAACAGGTATTTTATTGAGAAATATGCAAAACCATGCATTTATGCATGCAAAATGCATGAATATGCACTAATGATTGAATGCCATTTTAACGGAAATTTCATTATTCATAAAGATAACTTAACCATTTCTATTTGAATATGCCCAAAAAAAAACATGCATTAGCATGAGATTCCGACCCCTAGTAATGACATAGAAGCATTCGTTATTTCATTGTTAAGAACCGAATTGAACCGATTGTCGGTAAATTCTATTCGCTGTTTCATTACAATTTTAACAATGCCAACGCCAACGGGAATCGGCCTGATTGATAGGTAATCGTAATCGAATAGCACCTCGATAAATACATACTTATGAAAACAATAGATAGATAGATAATAAAATGAGGTTTGCATCGCAACCTAGTGGTCTATTGTGCCCTCCACTCTTCACAATACCTCCTCTAGACCTAAATCTCTGAGAAAATTCAGCAGTACCTTAGCGTATAGGGTGTGAATTGCCTAAGCTGTGGCCACATTGTGCCTAACTTCTCTCACGTCTTCTGCAGACTGCATCACATTCGGTGAGGATGTGTAGAGTTGTTTCGCTGGTAGAGTCGCAAAACCGACAACGGTCGCTCGACCATATCCCCAGCTTGTATAAATGGCCTCTCACCCTGCAGTATTCTGTGAGGATACCTGTTAATATTCTAAGCTGCCCTTTTGGGAGGTCTGTTTAATCTTTGGAATCGCCTTCTGTTATGACCTCCCAGTAAACTCTTTTCCTGACGCATTTCTGACGAACTTTGCCTGTTTAGATCCCGTATAGTGATCCTCTCTATCCTAAGCTCCTCTTTTAGAGTGTTGGACCAACTCCTAGGAAGGGCTCGATGAGGAACTGGAGTATCTCTTGCGAGATAGTCAGTCGCCTCGTTACCCTCTACTGCCTTGTGACGAGGTACTTACGCTAACTTGGTGTTATTGTGTCTACCCAGGGAGTTAAATTTCTCAATGCACTCCAGGACCAGCGACGATTTGAGCTCAGACGATATGAGGGCCCTAGGTGCTGCATGGCTATCACTTAGGATTATGACTCTCGTTTCTATACCCTCTACTCATGATTGTATCCACACATAGGTAGATGGCGTAAACTTCTGCTTGAAAGATGCTCGGATATTTCCCCATAGGAACAGAAATCCGAAAGCGGAGACACTCCAGGTTGCTTTACTGCAAAGCTCTATTTTGAATCTCTTCTCAAAGACTATTCTTTTTTCTTTTGGCTGCCTGCTCTATGGTTATATGAAGAGGCTCGAGTTCAAGGACTACTTCCAGCGCCGTCGTCGGACATGTGCGCACCGCTCCTGTTATGCATACACATGCCAGTCGTTGTAGCTTGGTGAGTGATTGTCTCACCGTGGCTAGAGTAGTTCTTGAAACACAAGCTACCGCCCCATAGGTAATCAATGGCTGTACTATCATGATCTTAGGATCCTAGGCGTACAACACCACGATTTTCCCGCCAGACGCTTACACACCAATAAAGCTTTCGTAGCCTTGGAAGTGATCGCGTCCACAGAAGTTTGGTGTCTAGGATTAGTCCCAGATATTTCACTTCGGTGGCGATGCTGACCACGACCCCCTCCAAGGTTATGTCCCTCATGTCCGGAAGGGCTCTTTTCCTAGTAGAGAAAATGATGGCGGGTTTGGCAGGATTTATGATGAGCTCTAACTTGCCGCACCATCCCTTCTTCTATCTGAAGTAATTTTGAATGATATGATATCACAGAGGGTGCCCCAAACTTCCCCCTTACAATTATCATTAGGGATCTTCAAAAACAGTGCCGAAAACAAGATGAAAGTGCAACAAAATTAAATTTTTTAAGGCGTTTTAAGAACAATATATTTTTAGAAATAATATTTTTTAAATCACTGAAGTAATATAATAACTATTAATTAGTTAAATTATTACAGTAAATCACTTTTATGAAGGATTCCTTAGACATATACATAAATTCATAGTAAAATTACACAGAATTCCAATTACGTATGGGGAATACACCGAAATATAGGTATTATGACATTTTTACACACATATGTATGTATATGTACATATGTACCTATATGCGAAATAATAGCAGTGAGACATTTTAACCAGTTCGCCTATACTGTTCATTGATTATTTTTCGAATGATTTTATATAAAAGTCTAATTTATAGCTTAATAAGCACAATATATGTACAAAAATCGTCATTTCTTTTTTAATATTTTTATTGAGCTTTGTACCACGATTGTTTATTAGGAAAAATTGAAAAAGCAACAAAGTCTAAGCGGTAGAAGTTATAGCACTATTTCGGAGATCACCACATCTCCTCATCAGACTTCGTTCAAACTTTGCACAAAAATTCAGCAGGCTTTCCCAACAACAAACTTTGAATTCAGAATTTTTAAGGAGATTCCAAGTATTCAATTTCATGCATTCTTTTCCATAAAAAGTGTGTTCGAAAATTTTTTAATGGATGAAAATGTATGACACCGTCGGAAAAAAATATCAAAAATCATCGCGATATTGCAGAAACTTGCACTTTTATTTAAAGAACTATAAAACTGTAAACTTAGAATCTTTCTAAAAATTCTGAATTTTAAGCTTGTTGTTGCGAAAACTTACTTTTCGTACTGCGTATTCACAATAGACTTCAGCGGTTTGTAAATATTTCTCACGCCCCTTATTTTAATTTTTAGTGCTTTTAATTTTCACTTTTTGTATTTTTTTAATCTATAATGTGGTTTGTGATTTGTTGTCATATAGTGGCCTTTTATTTTAAATTTCTGTATTTTATGACTGTGCCGGATGATTGTGCCAAAATGGCACTATTGTGCCTACTTTTCCATCACTGGTATGAGCTGTTATAAGTACCGGACCGAGCCCTTCGGGGGATCTTCAACGGCAGCAACCCAACCTCGTTTTGGGCAAGCTTGATGCAAGTGGCCCATCGTTCCTCAAACAGTTGTAACAGCGAATTGTATCATTAACTGGAGCTGCCGTAGCTCCATCAGTAGTAGTCAAGAAACCAATGCGGGATTTGTTAGGCTTAACTGTCTCAACAGTTTGATACAAATTTCAATATAATATATATATATACATATTATGTAGTAGGTATGCACTTACTGATAATTTTTATCGATAAATCAAATATATCGATACAATTAGTTTTTTTCGATAAAGATATTTATTAATATATATATTTTTTTTTTTTGTGACTTTGGAATCCTTCCCTTCCGAAGGTGCTGATGGCAGGGCTTGATTGCTACCCTTACAGTGCCAGATTATTCACGGGTGTGTTGTATTTTGCAGAAATCGATGTGATTTATATTGGTTGAGTTTGGAATTTCGTTGTCCTTAGCAGCTGTGGTAGGGTGGAGGTAGTCGTTGACAAGGAGAAATGTATAATTTTATGAGCATTCTTAATCGATAACGATAGATTAGACAAAATAATATGAGATGTATTAGTGTACATTTGAGTGAATGTTTATGATTGTTGTACATTTTGATGTTGTTCATTGATTGACATGTATATATATGAGAGTAAATGATATTTACATTGATTACATAAAATTGTATTCTTTAATTTTTTTTTTTTTTTTTTTTTTTTGGCACAGCCTATTTTAAGTCATGACTAGTACATTGTTATGTATTATATGGGTACTTCTTAAAAATAGATCACATTGTTATGAATGCTAATTTTTAGTTTTCTGAAAACATCTAGTATGATTATTATTACATGGATGGGTGCTTTTGGCTACATATATATATGTATCTAAGCGATTTTTACAATGGTTAGACGCATTGTAATTTAGTTCAGTCTTAGGATTGCAAATTTGTACTATACTTTTCAATTCTTTTTTTTTTTTTTTTTTTTTTTACTTTTAAAGCGCTTTGTCAAGTTTGGCTTTGTAAATAAACGAAATAAGTTCTTGAAAATGTTGTGGATTTTTTGTCGTAAGGACTTCGTCTATGTTATTAAATTTTTTAAAAATGTGAAAATCGTCTCTCAGTTGCCTGTATTTGGAGCATTCAAAGATTGCGTGATTTGGTGTATCTATGATGTTACAACTATTACACATGTTTGAAATGTGGCTATGCATCAGGTGTAAAAAGGATTTATTGTACGTGTATCCAGTCATTAGTCTGTTGATGAGTTTGATATCGTAGGGTCTGAGTCCATATTTTTCGGTCTTAAACCACGGTTTCCGTGCAGTAGCCGTAATGCTGTCGATTAGATCTCGGTCCCAGTTGATGCAGTTGTTTTTAACCTCTTGTATGGTTTCCTTCCATAACATACACCCTATTTTCCTAATGGCTTCCTGGGGTGTTAAATCTACAGTAAGACCTTTGCCATGTACTAGTGCTATTTTGGCCGCTATATCTGCCTTTTCATTGACATTTATACCTACATGACTTGGTACCCAGTTAATGATTAGTTTATCTATTTCAGAGTTACTAACCTGGTTATGGATTTCGGCTATTAGAAAGTTTTGGGACTGCTTGTGAGTAATCATTTTGACTGCTGCCAAACTATCTGAGAAAATTAAAATTTTTTTCCATGTATTTTTCTTGGCCAGTTCTATTGCTTGAAGAATAGCTACAATTTCTCCACTAGTGGAGGTGAGATTGTCGTTGATGTTGTATAGGTAGGAAACATTATTGTTAAAGTCATAAACTGCACAACCGATCTTACCTTCACCAACAGATGCATCAGTGGATATCACTCTAAAACCGTCTTTTTGTGCAAAAGCCTTTTTTCCGCATATATAGCCTGCAGCTGTATGTGAGAGTAGTTGTTTTTTGACCTTTTTAACTCTGAACCCCTAGTTTCTATTTTGAGGCTGTTTTTGTACTTTACATTGGTGTTGATTTTATTAAAGATTCCCCTAAATTTGGTGTAGGTATGACTGTAGCTAGAGTTTACCTTTTGACCATTAAGCAGTTCCGCTCTTAATCTAGGATTTAGAAACCATTGTTTGGTGAGTTCTTTTGCTGTTAGCCATTCTGCTCTTTTCAATGGAGTGAGTTCACACGCAATCGCATATCTGGCCAGTGTAGGAGTATTTGGAGGCAGTCCAAGGCAGCGCCTTAGAGGTTCATTCACTATTGTTTGCAGTTGTTTGTTATATCCCTTCGATGCATTGGCGTAACTGGTATTCGCGTATTCAATTTTTGATCTTACAAATACTTTAAAGAGATTCAAGGCTATATTCGGTACTAACCCTGCTTTTATCGTCGTTAATTTGGCAAGTAGATTTTTGCCTGGAGTTGTGTCTTTTTTGATCTTGCCTATATGTTCTTTAATCGTGGAATTTGCATCTATTGTCCTACCTAACCATTTGATATTGTGTACTTGTTCTATTTTGTGGCCTCCTACCTCTATGCAATATCTGTTTCTTTTTCCTGCCGTCATAAGCATAAATTTCGTCTTACTGAGGTTTAGTGTTAGGTGTAGAGAGTTTAAAATCGCCTGAATTTCCTCAATTTTGGAAGCTAGTTTTATAATGGCTGTTTTTTCATCTTTATTGTGCACCACAATCGCCAGGTCATCTGCAAACTGGAAAAGCTGAGTTTTCTCTTCGTTGATGTTGTGAAGTTTAGCAGTATATATATTGAATAGTGTTGGTGAAAGGCAACTTCCTTGCGGCAGTCCGTTGTTTACTTCTATTGTATGTTTTCCCAAACTAAGTTGCCGTGATACGAAAAAGTTATGAATCCAATCTGCAATTTTTGTGTTAACGTTGTGGTCTACCAATGTTTGATGCAGAGTTGTGAGATCAACGCAGTTGTATGCATCCGCTATATCCAGGAGGCAAACGACCACTTTTTCCTTGTTGTGTTTGCTGGTGGCCACTAGATGTAACATCTCATTCAGACACATTGTTGTAGATCGGGTTTTTCGGTAAGCAAAGCTTTTTGGAGGGATGATGTTTTTTTGTTCGACTTCTTCTGCTAAGGCGTCCTTGATGAGCAAGTTGAGGCTTTTTGCAACCACAGATATCAGTGATATGGGCCGAAAATTGCGAAAATCTTCTAGGTCACTGTTCCCTTTTGGTATTGGTACTATTTTTATTTTTCTCCAAGTGTCTGGAACTTCGTTTTTGTTAAATTGGTTTTCTAGGGCTTTCAGGAATTCTTGTAGAGTTTCTACTGATAAGTTTTTCAATATTTGGAACGTGATGTTGTCGTGTCCTCCTGCTGTCGACTTTTTCTTGTTTAATTTAGGCAAAAAGTTTTCTACAGTGAAATTTAAATTTGTCACGTTCGTCGATTCTTGACTGTCTGTGCCTGCTGTGTGTCTAGTTCGTGTGGTGGAGCCTGTTCTTACCTGGTTTTTAATGTGTTCCAAATATTTTAAGTTGTCCTCAGAGGCCCATTCTTGGTTTGTATATTTTCTTCCTTTGACGTTGTTTATGAAGTTCCAGGCAGCTTTGGTGTTCGGTTCGCAATTTAGTTCTTCCACTCTTCTCTTGTAGCTGCTGCTCTTTGCCTCTTTTACTGCCTTTTTCCATTCTGCAGTCGCTAATCTGGACGCCTCCAGGTCCTCTATATTATTTGTAAGGTTCGCTTTTTTCCTGTTGGCCGTATGTAGTCTGAATAATTTGTTTAGGTCTTCATTCCACCATGCCTTGGGCTGCCATCTTTTTATGTTTAAATCTATGCTTACGCTTTCCCTGGCCTCTTTAACATCTATCTGCATTTGATTTAGGTTAGTAAACGTGATTTTTTTCACTTTATTAATAAAGCTACTTTTAGGGGTAAAAAAATTTGGGAGTTTGTAAATATCTTTAAGTGTGGTCAGAACCGGGAAATGCCTACTGCCTCCTATGCTGATTTGTGAACACTGCCATTCTAATTTCTCTTTTTCTAAGTTGGTGAAGGTAAGATCTAGTACTGATCCCGCATTTCTTTCATTACATACGTGCGTTTTGGTGCCATCGTTTAGACATAGAAAATTTGCGTTCTCAGTCTCGAGCTTAGCAAAACGCCTTTAGGTGTGTTAATTTGATCGCCATACTTGATACATCTGGCATTAAAATCCCCTAGTAGGATAACATTTCTAAAATTACTCAGAAATATTAACAAGCGGTTTATTTCTGTTGAGAAATCGTTGAGTCTAAGGCTAGGCGGTAAGTATGCGTTACATATGGTTATGTTAGTGTTTAGGCTAGTGGTCTTAGCTATTAATACATCCATCTTGCTGTTATACTTAATTTTCGTGAATTTGAGTCCTTTTTTGAAGCCGATAGCTACCCCTCCATAACCATCCGACCTAGTCTTTCTTAGTAGGTTAAAGCCTATAAGATTGTGATTTGTTGTCGATTCATCGTGTGAGAATATTTCCTGAAGGCATATAATGTCTATGTCGTGCCTGTTATTAAAATGGTCTAAATAGCTCTTATTTGCCTTAAGGCTTTGAATATTATATTGTAGGATTTTCGTGTTCATTTGTGGGAGTTGGTGTAATCCTGTCACTAACTTTGACTTTGCAAATTTTCTCTAACAACTGTACTAGGGGTTCGTTTTGATCTATTTCAAACTTTTTAATGAGTAAGCTAACCAGTTTCTCTATTTCTGTCACTCTGTCCCACTGTGCACTTAGGAAGACAGGCTGTTTAGTTGTGTCTTTTCTTTTTACATTGCTCATTTCTTTTTCGGTATGCATGTTTGCGGGTTTGTACTGCGTTACTTGGCTATACTTCTTTTTTGTCAATCTTTGGTTAACTACCTGATCATTGTTTATGACTGGATTGTGATTGGAAAGAGTGTCCGGAAAGTTTTCCTCAAAATCTAACAGCGAAAAACGATTTGCTCTATTTTCTAAACTATACATGTCAAAGGCCTCTTTTTTTGAGATTTTTTTATGGTCATAATTTCCAGCACTTTTTCTTCTTTCTGCCACACTTCACATGCCTTTTTGTTCAGTGAGTTGTGACCTTCATTCCCGCATAGAATGCAATTATTGGTATTGGTTTTACAGTTGCTATTACATCCTTCCTCTTTTCCACAAACAATGCATCGGTTTTTGGCTTTGCAGGTTAACCCGGTATGGCCAAGCCTTCCGCAGTTAAAGCACTGTCTTACCCTCGGAATATAGTGCTGCACTTTAAGCTTAACATAAAATAGGTTTATTGTTTCCGGAAGCTCATGTCCCTGAAAACCAATTTTGACCGAAAATGTTGGCAGAAAATTTTCTCTATCATTTGGGTCCCGTCTAGTTAATCTAGTTACTGATGTCATTTTTATGTCTGATATGATGTTGCTTAGAATTTCTTGATCAGAAAAGCCCAGCGGCACATTTCTAACAACCCCCATGGTTTCAACAAAATTTCTTGGAATGAATGGCTTCATTTCATTTTTGGTCAAATATTGGTTTTCAAGGCACTTGTTTGCTAATTCGTACGTTTCAAAAAACACTTTGTATAAAGATTTCCCTATAGCCTTAATATTTTTGATACCCTCTATCTGAAAATTTCTAATTTTATCCCACAGGAAAAGACCATTTCGCATTCTGTCATTATTACACATTGAGCTTTTTGATGTGTCTATTAAAACACAAAAGTCCCCCCTATGTACGTTTGTGTATCGCACACTGTACTTAATGCCTTCATTATTCACCGTTGATGTTTCGTTTCCACTTTTTTCCGCTTGCTTTTCTAATAGCCTGGCGTACGTGCCTTTTGGTACAATCATACCTTGTAGCGGGATTTGCGTTCCGTTATTTTCGTCCGTCTTTGTCTTTTAATTATTCTTCCTAACTGTACCTAATTTTGCACTGTCTTCGTCCGTCTCGGAGTCTTTTTTCTCCATATTACAACCTTTAATTATTCTTTTTCTGTTTAATTTTTTCTGATTTCTACTGACTTCGAACCAATTCGCAGCCATAGAGTCAGACTCATTTATATCTAAAGCCTCTGACGCCGAAGCGTCGGCCATGCTGCTTTGCAACCTTCTAGCTCACTTATATATATATACACGGCACTGAGAAACTTACCCACAGAAATTTGCCAAACTTGATGCCACGCTAAGTTGTCCTCTAAATTATAGAGTTGTCTCAAAAAGTTCTAAACACTTGATAAAAACACAATTACTGCACTGTGATACAATAAAACTTAACACTTAACACTTATAAATGCTCCTGAATAGTCGACGTTCCACTAGAGATGAATTGTAACCTCCACCCTCGGCTGCTATGCTGCGAATGTATTAATATATATGTATGTATAGATATCAAAATTGGTATCGAAAAAAATGTGCAGTCGATAATTCGATTGCTAGACGATAAAAGAAACATGGGTGGATGAGAAACTAAGCTGATAATCGCAATGAAAGTTGAAGTTGTCTACATATTATTCTTATGATCGTTTTACCAGCTTTTATTATGTTTAACTTTGCAATAAATTTTTAACCGACTTCCCTTGAGCTAGAGATTTGAAACTTCAAACTTAGCTCAGCGCCCGATGATAGTGCAATATGAAAGATGAAGTAATCCGCTAGGTGGCACAGGTGTCGAGATATTTGAAAATCCCGTATTTACGGTGCGATATGGTTCATATTTGGAATGCAGATTTCTTACACTAACTACACAAAAAATTTGCCCGATTACTGGCGCAGGAGGAGACTAGATATTTGTAAACCCCGTATTTCTTGTGTGATTCGGTTTGTATTTAAAATGTATATTACTTACATGAAAAGGAATAGCCCCACAAATATTTTGCCCGATAGGTGGCGCAGGAGTCGAGATACTCCGCCCTATGTTGAATATCGCCATCGTCAGTAAAAGTGACGATACGGCCATCGTCAGCCATGTTCCACGAAAAATTTATCAGTTAGGTGGTACGGGGGTCGACTTTTCTTTTTTATATTTACCACTAATAAAAGCTTGGCTTAAAAAACTGTTTTTAATTCACTTTTAATATTTCAGTATGAACGAAAAAATTTAATTCCATAAGTGTAATCAATTTTTTTAATGAATTATATAAATTCCTGTTATAAAAAAATTGGTAAAATCCAATTGAAAAATTGCATGTCTTGAATTAATAATAAATAGTAACTTAAGAATTTAAATATTTTTTCTTTTCAATTAGGATGACGATGATGGACATCTAGTTGTGCTTAATATCATTGAAGAGTTGATGAGTAAAACACAGGATGAATTCTTGGATCATTTTGCTCGTCTCGGCGTATTTTCGAAAGTGCAGGCTCTTATGGAGCCCGAAAATGAATCAACTGATACAACAACAGCAAGCAGCGCAGTGGTGCACTTAGCAGCTGGTGCAATCACCGCTAGCAGTGCGGATGATCAGCAACTTCAGAGTAGCAGCAGTGGTATAACCAGTTCAACACAACAATTGCAACAACAAACAACAACTTCAACTACATCTACAGGTACTTAAAAATGAGCTGTATGTTCAGAATATGTGCGTTGTGCCATATATCACAAGCTTTATGAATTGCAGCATAACGCAGTTGCTTGCGTTATTGAAAAAATTATGTTTTTGCAGTGCAATTTTAAAGTTACACGATGATTGTATTTAAATCTAAAATATCAAGTTTTAAAATTTGAAATCTGACTGCAACCACAAATTACTATCTTTCTAATGAAATTTATGTATGTTGTGTCTTAACAGAATACAAATTTTTGATTGTTGTACATTTTACTTCACAGAAGATGCTATGGAGGATGCTAAGGAAATACTACAAGGCAAGGCATACCATTGGCACGAGTGGAGCATCTGTCGTGGGCGCGATTGTTTGTATGTGTGGTCAGACTCGGCAGCATTGGAGCTCTCGAATGGTTCAAATGGCTGGTTTCGCTTTATACTCGACGGCAAGTTGGCTACAATGTATTCTAGTGGAAGTCCTGAAAACGGCAATGACAGTTCAGGTAAGTGAATGTTACATACATATGTAGATATGTAGGTATGTATATTTAAGTTGGGAACGAATGAGGTACACGCTTAGTTAAAAATTTTAAATATTTTTTTCTAGTGTGTGCGTTTGGTAAGCACTAATCGTTAATTGAAAGTTTGCTCACAATGTCACTAGAAAATAAAATAAAAAAATTCCATGCATGGGCGTAATTGTAATCTAATGTACCTTGGAACATAATTTTATCCCAGCATTTAACTGTTTCCTTTTAATTATCTCATTTCTATTTTCTTACACTTTGTTTATACGTGCGAAAACATTTAAAAACTAAATTAAGAAAATTTTCGGTAGCGATTTTTTCGGCTTCAGCTTCGTTTTCAGCCGCATTGAACTATGACTTTTTTATATCCATATAACACTAGGCTGTATAGATTTATCATTTAATTTCAATTCATTAAAAAACAATACACCTGTGTTTTTACGTCGTAGGAAGGGGTCGTGACATGGATTCTGTTACTAGTGAAGGTGAGAGAAATATATCTTACTTTTTTCATTTATTTACGCTCCTCATTTTTCGTTTAGCTTTGCTCTTTTGTTTTGTTGATTTCGTTTTGCGTTGCATTAAAATTTTGTTAGTGTGTCTCGTAAATTATTTGGTTGACCTATAACTAATTAATTCGTTCCAATTATTTTTTGTCGTATATATTAACTTATTATATATAAACATTTTTACTCCTTATTTAAGTTTCTAAACGCATTAAAAGCAGTTTGCAAATATTCACTCTCACAACTAGTTATTGATACAAATTGGCTACAACTTGCAGTTTTATTCATAGAACACATTACTAATTGATTAATGCCTTCAATGCTTCACAATCAGAATGTCCCTATCATTCATGCAGCATACATACTAAATTAACGAAAGTCCTGCCTCATGCTGCGGGACAAAGTTATACAAAAAGTAAATAAATCTTTGTTTTATTCTTGAAAAGAAATTGGGGCCAGAAAGTTTTTTGCCAATTTTGTGTTTTTTTTTTAATCTAAATCATTATATTTTATGATTTTACTTTTTACGACAACGCTTGTTTGTCTTTTCTGGGTTTTAATTTCTTTTTGATCATACATACTTACATATGTACGTATGTGATTAAAAAATTGAATATCGATTAATTAAGTCCAAGAATAACCATTATATTCGAACGAAAAAAAATTAGACTATGCTCTTTTTTCAATCAAATATGTATCTATGTTCTATTGTTTAATCTAGTTTTCGACCGCTGTGGCGCTGAGTGGTTGGAAGTGGGTACTACCACTCGTGATTCGATCTATGGCGCCATCTAAATTAGAAAAACGTTTTTGCAGGCAATGGCAAATCTCCGAGTGTATAGAAAAAGCTTCTCATAAAATCCATTTTCAGTTCGGCAGGTACTTGGGCTTGATCCTTGACCGCAGGCTTTCCTGAAAAACTAGCATAGAGGAAAGAGTCAAGAACGCCATATATTATTGTAGAGGGGCCATTGGCATGCGCTGGCCTCTCTCGCCGAAGGTTAATCATTGGCTTTATTAATTAATTAATCCCAATGGCTTTACCCTCCTTTCCCGCCCAACCGACACGAGGGGCGCAGTCCGCATGACGTACGCGACTTTTTTTTTGTGCCGAGTCGTGGAAACAGAAGTTTGTTAAGTGTCGAGATCTAAAACTATTCAGCTACAGAATCAAATTCATTAGCTGATTGGATACGCTAAAGATAGTATTTCAATTATTGAGAGAGGAAATCGACTGCTGAGTGGAAGATCGACCTATCTCGGCAGCCAGTTCGAAAACGCTCTATCTCAAAAAAACTTTTCAAGAACTCCGTATTTCAGATTTTTTTTTTCATCGAAATTTTGTCTATGCTTCTCGCAACTTGCTTAAAAATCCTCTGTCGCTATGTTCATTTACGCTAACCACTGAAACTGCCCATATCCGAAGCGGGAGTTTTCCAATGCTATTCGCGTCTACGCTTCATATGTACATATGTTTATGTTGGGGAGAAATAGATAGTATAGCAACAAAATAATGTAGTATGTATTTATATATATAAACATGCGAACATCGTTGGTACTTAAACCTCTAACGTTTTGACAGTAAATACTTAAAGTTGACTTCAGAACTAGTTTTCTAAATCAGAATTAAGATTAGAAATTTTAGCTACGTTATTATTACTTTTATTAGGTTTATATGTAGTCAAACTCGCGAACAAACGCCCCGTTAGGCCCAAATTAATTATTAAGTAGTAAAAGACGAAATATCGCGATGGTATTTTAAATTAAATTTACGAATAAATACATCTTTAGTTTTAATTTTAGTCGATATGTATGACTTTATATCATCCGAAGAAGTGTCTAAAGCAAATCTAGAGACAAAGATTGATCTTCTCGGAGGAATTATAATCAACTTTTTGGTAATGATGTCTGATATGCGGGATTCCGTGTTATTCGGAGGAACTATGTTAGACAGTGCAGCTTCAGATGTTGATGGCAACACTGTTAAATCAACGGTTTGATTGACGTTGTTATTTTTAGATATAGACCTAGTGGATATAGCTTTAGATATCGGAGGCTCCAATGCCTGAGAGCATGACAAGACTTATAAGTCCCAAGGACTGGGATGGAGGATTTTTCTGAGTAGACTATTTTTTTTAGGTGGACACTAACACGCCTACATTTATTTTCTCGGCTGTCCTCAGAGTGTAGAGGGTTGTCGAGACATGTGAAAGACTTAAAATTTTTTCATAATGCTTAAATTTCTCCCAAGCACCAACTTCGGTGGATCTACATTTTTGACAAGACCAGCGAAGACCCTTTCCCTTATTAATAGCGTCTAAAACCCTACCGCTCAAACCAGCATATTTGATATAGGTAATCTCATCACAGAGCCAGCATGACACGTGGGAGTCGCTTTTAACGTGGCAATTGGTGTAAATACACGACATGTTTAAAATGATATTTATTTATTGGTTTTAGGTTTATATAAAATACTAGAAGCAAACAAGCTAACAAGTTGTGAAAACGATGTATCAGAGAACCAATCAGCTGGTAAATATCAGTTTGAAAGCTATGTGACGGAACAGTTTTAAATACACTGTATTTTGACACTTAATAAACACAACGCGAACAGCTGTGACAATGATGAAACAACAGAAATTACAAAAAGACAAAAAGAACGAACTCAAAACAATTGTAGTTATGGATAAACAAAATCAATTGACAATAACAAAATATTATATGCAACATAATACTCGGCATATGCAATTAAGAATATTAAGTTACATTAATTAAATTTACAAATGCACCAGACATTTATTCAAAATTTTTTTTTAAGTTTTTACTTTATTAAACGTAAACAGCTTTATAAAACACGAAATTGAAACACAGCTTCACAGCTTTGACCTTTGCGTTCATGAAACGATAATTAAGCCAATTTTATTGTGTGGCGTACTCGTCTGGCGGAACGCACTTGACGAGGCTGTTATCGTCAAGCCGCTGAAAAGAGTGGAAATAGCTGCCTTAATGGGAATCAGTAGGGCACTCCTACTCCGGCTATAATAAATGTTGTACCCATTGATATAGCAGGCAGAGCTGCCGCTGCGCGCTCCTCAGAAAGGCTAAAGGGGTGGGCTTTGAGTATTCAAAAAAGTTCGACAAACATTATCCTTTAATATCCTTGAAATTTTCCAATACATGTATATCTAAAAAAATATAATGTTTAGGACTAATATGCACATGATATCCTTGAATTTCATCTTTCTAACTACATTAGCTTAAAAAAAAAAATTAACTAAGAGGGCTTTTTTCAATACCATTTGGTACTTGTGAACCAAAAAACTTTAATTGTTTTCAATTCAATCGAATTTTTTATTTCATTTAGTACCCATATTGTTATTCAACGTTACACTGAATTTTTTGAACTAATTATATCCTCGGAATTAGAAAGTCCTTTAAAAAAAAAAACATGACGTCGGAATGTAAAACTTTCGTTAGTAGATTGATTGTTTCGTGTGTTTTGCAATTTTTTGGCTCTTGTCGCACAGCGTTAAAAGATGGATATCAATCGAAAGGCTTCCCAGAAGATAATATAGGTTGGCCTTCTTAACTGAAGCCTTTCTAAAAGGTCTACCCAAGAAGGGAAGAAGAAAGTGCCTCCCTGCACGGATTCTACAATTCATTACAAATTAATTTAAACATGCATTTTAGTTTGCAATAAAACATATTTAATATGAACCTTAAATAAATACCTTAAAGAAGCAAGATTTTTGTGACTTAAAGAAGCGGCTTTATAAGAACTCTTACAAAGGCCTTCTGAAATACGTCCTACCAAAGCCCTTCTGGAAGCCCTTCTAAGCGTGGCGAAAACAGAAGGCCTTCAATTTGTGCCGCTCCATACAAAAAAGAAAGGAGAAAGGAAAGCAGAGTGGAGGCCTCTTGAATCTGAAGAAGGCCTGTTGGAAGGGCTGTTAGCTCCTGACAGTATCTATTGGGTTTATTTCCAAACTACATGTGGGAGGGTTCCCACCTGTAAAAAATCATTTTCGAATTTCAAAAATGAGATGTCAATTAAAGAACTTGATTTCTAAATGTGGAATAAGGTTTAAGTTTTTGAAGATGGATCTTTTTTAGCGGTGCAGGGTGATTTGAAACTTGCTTGATGGAATGAAAAACAGACACCATGCGAGCCCTGTTTTCACTCAGAAACGGCTGGACGGATTTAGACGAAATTATATTATTAATTATACTTATCGCTTATACGGCTGATTAGCATTGCAATATGTCTTAGAAGAATGTTGCCACCTGTTTAAAAAGCTATATTAAATTTTGGCGTTTTATCGTAATGCGGGTCCACTAGTTTCTCCTATTGTGTGCTTGTGTGTGTGTTTCTTGACCAATGATTTTATTATCTATTAAGCGGACACTTAAAACCTCTATCGGATTTTCACAATAACCGTGTCTCTAGTTCGACATATAGTACTTTTTAATTTCCTAAACTTTTTTGTAATGTTTTTCTTGTTTTGCGAGAAGTTGCAAATCTAATAACTAGGGAACGGATTTTATGGAAATTGCCTTTTTTTCTGCTAAAGAGGTAGAGTACATCCGATTAAGGACGTTCACGATTTAGCTTTCCCTGATTCCATATATACACATTTAATGTTGCCTGTTTTTGCCTTTTTTTGCCTATTGTACCTTTGAAAAAGTGATTATAGCGAGGAAAAAGCCCTTATTCTTAATAATATAAAAGTTTCAAACGTTGCATATTTAAATTGGGAGCCACATGTATTAACTCACCTCGGCGCACGTTTAGCACATTCAAAGCTGTGTTAAAGCCTGTTCTGTTACAAAAAATAAAAAAATCAAGTTGACAATAAAGAAAATCGTTGAATAAATAAAGAAGTAATAAGTGGTCATATGAATATTACTCATATGCCATGTACACCTGAAAATATCTCGAAATCTTATCCATAGAATAAAAAATTAACTAGATTTTCGGAATCAGCGAGCAATTGAGAAAACATCACTCAGACTACATGCAACACATCGCACCCTTGCCTCATACGTAATTCTTGCAAAGGTGGGAGAGAAGCACAAAAACTGTTCCAAAGTCTCATTCTCTCTAAGACAGGTTGGGCAAATGGTGTTGTCATGTACGCCTATCTAAGCCATTTGTATGTGGCACGTCTATTGACCAGTTAACAGTCCAACAATATGACTGCAGTCCCGTCTGCTCAATGAGAGCAAAACACTAGATAGACCTGAAATTAAGGGCAACATGAGTTTGAAAAAATGCCTAACGTATGCAACCATTTGTTTTTTGAAATCAAGTACAAACCATACACTCGTACGTACACGTGCTATAGAAATTATGAAAAAAAAATGTGAACGTACTTGATTTATGTGAAATTATAAAAGTGTGTTCGCTATGCAAAAAACTTGTACCAGTTGGTACCAATTGTTACCAAATCGTGTTGGGTTGGCCAAAAACCCAGTAAAAGAGAGCTCAATTTTGGCAATTCATTTGGAGGGGAAGTTGCAAATTCGTGCTGGGAAAATTTTTGCCAGTCAGAATTTGCAAGCAGGACTGCGGCACACGGTTGCATTTTTGTCAACATCAATTTGAATCGACAAGTTCGTTAAATTTAAAAATGATCAATCTTGTTGCGATTTACTAATGAAAGAAGTATGAAATATTTGTTTATTTAATTAATTTAATTATTTCCAAACATTTGAAATGTACTCGGCTGAAAAGGCAGTATTCGTAATCGGAACGCAGTCGACACCACTGTCGTTATGGGGAATCCGGCAGTGACTTCCACAAAGAAATTGAAGCGTATGTTGAAGAAAGTCAGAATAAGAAGAAATATACGTCTAGGTCCTGTTTTGATTTCCACCTGAAATAATTTAAACAATTTATTATGCTCGAAATGCAACCGTGGACGCCAGCGGCCAGTGAAACTTGCAAAAGTTGGATAATTCCTGTTCGCGCAAAACGTAGTAAATTTCTCTCTTTGGGAGAGTAATATTACGTTCAAATTGGCCCCATTTAACTTGTTAAATGAAAAAAGGCTTTTTTGTAAAACACAATCGTCCACATTGAGCATTTCGAGTTAACTTTGACGGTTGATTTCAAATAAATGGCGTGCAGGGTTAGAAGTCCGGCAAGCTTAAATCGGAGTAAATTACATGAAAAATCGTAGCAGAAAATAATGTTCCTTAGTAGTATTTTTATAGGTCGCTCGTTTACTGGAGATCGTCATAATCCAAAGAGACATTTTTTTCAGTTAAGTATGCAAAAATGACTGCCGATCCTTATTTTATATTCGCCGAAAAATGCGTTACGCTATCCTCTAATTGTTTCCCTGGAACTTTACCCTATAAACAGTGGCGTATTTAAATATTTGCCGCCCCTAGGCAATTCATAACTTGCCGCCCTTTTTTCACGAAAAAAAAAATATATATATATATATCAAATATGATTGTTATTGTCAGTGCTTTATTACAATATAGTTCGTTAATAATGAAATACATAACGGAATTAACAAATTCGACATCAGCATGGATAAGGTATTCAACAAAAACCCTCTTTCAAACACTTCTTTTTCACAGTTCTTTACGTCTTGATTTTTCAGCTGCGAATTCGCGGATAATATCTTCACAATCGATAGATAGAAACAAATCTGACTCTATAGTCAGCAACGCAAGAGCATTCAGTTTGTTTTCGCTCAATGAAGATCTGAGATAGTTTTTCACGCGTTTTAAAACAGAAAACGATCTTTCTGCGCTACAATTGGAAATAGGAATTGAAACAAACATCCGCAACGCAATTTCAACATTAGGGTAAGAGATCTGCAGATTATCCTGTCTCAGCATTTTCAACAGTTCCAGAGGAGAATAATTTAAAATCTTCTTTTCGGTGCAGTATGCCTTGAAAAAGACCATTTCATTTCCCAAATTTTCCTCAAGATCTTGGGTGTAGTATTGGCTCAATATGATGGATTTTTCACGTAATTCTTCGTTGCTCAGATGTTTCATATCAGTGATGAGAGAAAATTTCGAATAGATTTTTTGATACGCCTCACGTCTCCGTGTCAATTCTGTCAAAGTACGGTCCAAGATAACGTTGAATGTGTTGACACGAAAGTTGTCTCGGCCACTCAATTGGATACTATTGTCCCTATTTTCACCAGGTTGTAGATTCTGATTCCTTCGACGCTGCCTGAGTGTTTTGTATTCCTGAATTGTAGAAATAGAGAGAGCTTTCTCTTCATATTGATCGAATTCTTCGCGAGTGTCAGACACAACTTTAATGAGTCCGTTGAACAAAGAGATCACTTCAGAAATAGTCTTCAAGTGCAGCTGAATCCAAATAAATTTTTTTCTTTTAATTTAGCTGTCTTAAATTTTGCCGCCCCTTAATTCTGCCGCCCTAGGCTTCAGCCTATGTTGCCTGTACGATAAATCCGCCACTGCCTATAAACCTTAGACTCTGCAATCTCTCTTTAGCCAAAGTAAGGAACCAAATGGATTTTCAATGACAGAGTTATCATCTAATTTTTCAAGGAAGTGTTGCATATTTTAGCGAAAGAGTGGATAAAACTATCTTTAAAATACCATTTCAACTATTATTATCGTGGCCAGGACGATTTGAAACTCAATAGCATATCTTATGGCATCATCACTCGCCACAGTTCTGGCTATTTGCTTATCATAATAAAAATTATACAGTGAAAATCAATTTAGTATAATGTGTAGCTCCCTAGCAACTGATTAAAAATTCAGTAATATGTTTGAAGCTAAATTCTCTGATGAATGTCGCGCCCCTATTTGTTTGTCCGCCACTGTGTGTATTACATATGTATGTATGTATGTACAAACGAGTATACATATATAAGGCCTCGAGAGCAGAAGCGGCCTAACCCAAAAATTTTGTTTGTACTTAACTACTTAAAATAGTTTCAAGTGTGTGCGAGTACGTTTAAATTTATACCTAAATAAATAGAAGTCCTAAATCAGTGAATAGTGTCGGTAATGCAGTGAATAGGAACATATACAGATTTTTTTCGAAGTTTTAATTAATTTTATTATTGCTATGGCACAACAAAAATATTCAGAAACTTCTCAGTATAAATGTTTGGCTTTTTTAGTTTTTCTCGAAATATGTACATTAAGATATTCGGAATTTTTGCGGGTGCTACCCCTAAAATGGTTACCTTTATTGAAAAAGTAATTCCCTAAAAATGTTGGCCCAATTAATCATGCCACAAACGTGTCGAAGTTGAGTGGTAGCGGCAGCCAAGAAATAAAAACTACACTAACAAATTATACTCACAATGGCAATCAGAACAAAACAAATTTACATCAAACACATCATTTTGACAATCAGTACAACCGCAGCGAAAACCTAAATTCGCCAGTATGATGGGTGTGCTGTCAAATCAGTAAAAGCAAAAACAAAATACATGTAAAGCGAAGAAATCAGCTGATCTAACAACACCACCTTGTATAAATTCGCCTTGGACAGTATCACTTTGCGTCAGTGCTGTCTTTGGCTAGCCACCTTATTCAGAGTTGCAGATGTGGGGATTTCTCCCCATTTTGGGATTTCTGAAACCATTTGGGGATATATTTTCTCGTTTGGGGATGTGTGGATTTGATGGGGATTTTTGTTTGGTTTAAAATATTCATATTGAAATTAAAATACATATATTTTACTGCCTGCCCTTAAAAATTTCTCAAACAAATATTTTCTTTGTCAAAGTGTTATTCGTGGAAAATGCCTGGTTTAATGGCTTTCGCTGAACACACAATTTTTTCTCACTTCATTACACCAAATTGTAAAAGGATCGTTGTGATTGGCATTTACCGAATGGACTGCATATATTTCTGATTTCCTTAGTGTAAAAAGAATTTTACAAAATGGCAAGCGCAAAAAAAAATGACGAACTTACAGACAGCAAAGGGAATAGGAACCTTGGGCCGAAGGTATGTTGTTAAATAGTCTCCAAAAACCATAAAAAATAAGAAACCGCTATACGTAAATAACCAAATGATCTCATATTTATGTACACATATACAACTGTGAAAATTTGTAATATAAAAGTATTCAAAACTGTAATTAAAACGAAGTAACAGAAATGAGAATATATACTTTTTTTATTTCTTACTTAAGGGGATTTAAATGGGGATTCAGAAGAAAAATGGGTATTTTTTGGGGATAACTGCGGCTCGATATGGGGATGCGCTGTACAAAAATTCTGGCAACACTGACTTTATTAGCGGCCATTGCACGGTCACTCTTGTGTAAAAACATAGCATGATGCCAAACAAAATTATTTCTGTTCATACCCATTCATAAATAAATGGAAAATAAGTTTGATTTTGTTTTGTACCTTTAAACCACGATGCATGTCATTATATCAACACGTTTGTGGCACGGGTTTGTCTGGTTCAATTGAGTCAATATTAAATGAGAAATAAATGCTTTCTCCTTATATGCAACCATTTCAGGTTGCGCCTCAAAAAACTAAAAAATTTCTTGCACATGGAAAAGTAGATCGACCAGCCTACAACAATAGCAACATATAAGAAAAACTCGATCAAAATCTTGCAAAGATAAAAAGCAAGGGCCACTCTAATGTACATATTATTTATGAATGTATATAGATATACATATTAAATGAGACTTCTTTCAATTACATATTGCTGTTCATTAATTTTTCCGACTGGGTGGTAAGATGATTTATTTCGCAACGAATTTCCATCATCCCTTGTAAAGTTTGGTTTGGAGACAAACCTCTTTCGGCGTTGTGCCATCTTCAGTGTCATTTTCCGAAAAGAAACCAGACCAAAAAGTGAATTTTGAATTTTTTTCAAGTTACGACTTTTTGAATTTCACTGGGGCCGCCCATATTTATAAGCTCATAATTCTGAAATTATTTTCTTTCCATTAGACTCGCTTGAACTACTTTTTAAGAGTAAATTTTTGACGTCTTAACCCATTATTGATAATGCATTAACCCATTGGTAACCCAGTTTTTTGTAATATCTTATGTTAAGTTAATTTTATTTTATTATTATGCAAGTTATGAATAATTTAACCCATTTACGACTTTGACTTAACGCACTGATGACCATATTTTAACCCATTAATGGCCAATTTTTTATAGAATCTTTGACCAGCTAATTTTGTTAAAAATAGGTAAGTTTAGGTTACAATCGAGAAGAACAAGTCCTTTCGTTTTGAGGATAGCTTTATAAATGAATTCGCAATACTTAGAACTAAGTTAAAAGCCATAAAATGTAATAAGAGTAACAATGTGTGTATTTGTTGTAATCACTAGGAAAGAGCATGAAACACAGGGGAAGTCATTTATATAGAGATCAGTTAGATAGGAAATAGATACAAAAATTTACGTTTCAAGAAAAATTTGTCAAAAAAGTCGAAAATATTTTTAGTTTCGTTTTGATTCGTCTATGAACATGCCAAATTATGTTTTAAATTTAAAGAGATTTACAAATTAAGCATACAAAATATCGAAAATCAAGTAATGTATCTAGTTAAAAAGATTAATTAATTAAAGAAATTTTGTAAAAAAAATAAATTAAAATAAAAAAAAAAATAAAAAAATAGTCAAGACTTCAATATGTGGGTGTCGTATAGTTATGACAAGCACTATTAAAAGGATTTCGAGTAAGCAGTTTTGTAACCCATTTAATTGTAGTAAATTAAAGTGAAAATTTGAAGAAGCTACGACTTGCGTTTTTCCATACGAAGTATGTTCGACGATTTTTTATATAGAGAAAATGAGCTACACCTTCGCCAAAAAAAATGCCAAAATCTACGGCATGTCGTAGCTACTTCAAACTGGCACTTTAATGTACTAAAATTGAATACGTACTCAAAATCTTTTTAAATATCTAATTAAAAACATCTATATTTTTATGAAGAAACTTAGATTTATTCGGTTTTTGCTAAGCAATAAACTACTTTTATTTTATTTTATTTTTTACGTGGGTGTCTTATACATAGTGATACTCAAGCATGCATAGGTTCGATTAAAATGGATCCAAAAAATTTGTTCACCAGTTTTTAGAAAAATATTTTTGGATCTATCCTATCTAATCGTTTTTTCGAAAATACTAAAAATTGCGGTTATCTTCGTACTTGATGCACTTATGTATCTATTAACAGCTTGACTATTTTTCATTCGATTTTAAAAACCATAACATGTGTTGGAAAGAGGATTTATAGACCGATAGAACGATGTAATATGTGTATATATACAATGTCTCTTTAGCAAAAAATTTATTTTTCATGCATTTTGGAAAATAGTACATACATATAATATACACGTATCTCAAAAACTACTTCATCGATCTCGGCCAAATTTGATATACACATTGTACTTACCTTATCTTGCTTGTATATCTGGTCTTGCATATTTTTGAAATCGGACAAATAAAAAACAAACAAAATTTTGATTGTTGGTTTTATGGATATGGTAGATTTTCAACCGAGGAATTCAAATTTATTGAAAAGTGGTGTCATATTAGTATCGTCGGTTTTTTGAATGGGAGCTTTTTTCGGATTCACTTAACATCCATTGACGCGCTCGAATGAATTATATCATCAAACAAAATTAGGTTCGAAATTTAGGGTTTGCGCCACTCGGTTAAGTTTAAAGTTAATTAATTTTTTTTTGTTAAAAATAAAATAATTACAATTTTATGTTTGTATTTGCTTTGCAACAAGCAATTATGTGTTTTCTCACGAAATTGCCATCTCGATGCGAACCCTTTTCACATTTATGTAACATGCTTCTAATGCCCTCCATCCAATCCTTTTCCCTTTCCTAACTTTGTACACAGCAAAATAATTGATTATGATTTGTTTGTTATAAGAACATTTAAACATTAAAATTAATTACTACCACCACCGTTGTACGTTCACTGTTCAGTACCCTAACTTTAGCGCCATAGCAGAAATATTTAAATTTGCTAATTTATCGCAAACTTCAGCGGCTATTTTCATTATTTTTTTTTACATTACTATACCATTGCAGAAAACCGTGGTGAATTTCTCGAAAAGCTATTGCGCGCTCGTTCAGCCGTGCGTCCGGGCTCACCATCACAGCCTATTTTACCAACAGTTAGCGTACTGCGTTTAGTAGTTGGCAACTGGGTACTCCAGTCACAAAAACCAAATCAATTACAAATACACAACACTGAAGGTCATCAAGTGACCGTACTGCAAGATGATTTGCCCGGTTTCATATTCGAGAGCAATCGTGGCACCAAACACACTTTCACCGCTGAGCACACACTAGGGCCGGACTTCGCTTCGGGCTGGTCAACGGGCAAGAAAAAGAAAATCAAGACTAAGACCGAGGTGCAAAAGACACAAGTTAAGAATTTAGCTCGCGATATCTACAACAAATATTTCAAAGCCGCTCAGGCTGTGCCACGTGGTGCTGTCGCCAAGCTCACATCCATCGTAAAGCAAATCGAGGTGGCACTGGAGGAGCAGCGTTTATCGCCACACTCCAACTGGCAGGACAAATTGCGCACACCGCTAATGGAGCTGGCGCAGCTGCTGCACGAGGATGGTGTGGTTAGCGCTTATGAGATGCACTCGTCTGGCCTAGTTCAAGCGTTGGTTGCTGTGCTCTCCAAGAACTACTGGGATAATGGGTTGTCACGCAGCAAAATCAATAAAATGCTAAAGCAACGTATTAATATTTTCAAACAATGTATCTTCGATGCTAAACTACCGAGCGGCGATATGCGTAACACCAACACTACAGCCAGCATACTTGTACAGAAGTTGGTCGCAGTTTTAGAGAGTACCGAAAAGCTACCCATCTACGTGTACGATGCACCAGGTGCCAGTTATGGCCTACAGATATTAACTAAACGTCTGCGGTTCCGCTTGGAACGTGCCGCCTGCGAAACGACACTATTCGATCGTACTGGGCGTACACTGAAAATGGAACCACTTGCTACAGTTGGCCAATTGGCCAAGTACTTGCTAAAAATGGTCGCCAAGCAGTGGTACGACATGGACCGTTCCACTTATCACTATTTGAAAAAATTGCGCGAGCATCGTCAAGGTATGGTCTTCAAGCACCACTATGATTTCGATGAAGAAGGTCTTATTTACTATATTGGTTCGAATGGTGGCACCTGTGAATGGGTGAATCCTGCACAATATGGTCTAGTGCAAGTTACCAGCTCTGAAGGCAAGACTTTGCCATATGGCAAATTGGAGGACATACTCTCGCGAGATAGCGTCTCTGTGAACTGTCATACTAAAGACAATAAGAAAGCTTGGTTCGCAATTGACCTCGGTGTCTATATAATACCCAATGCGTACACATTGCGCCACGCACGCGGCTATGGACGTTCAGCTTTGCGTAATTGGATGCTACAAGGCTCGAAGGATGGTGTCATTTGGACTACCCTCGTTACACACACCGACGACAAGAGTTTGGTGGAACCTGGCAGCACTGCCACATGGCCAATAGTGTGCGCACCCGACGAAATGCAAGGTTTCCGCCATATTCGCATACAGCAGAATGGTCGTAATGCGTCGGGACAGACGCACTACCTCAGTCTGAGTGGTTTCGAGATCTATGGGCGTGTGGTGAGCATCTGCGATGACATTGGCAAAGGCGCCAAGGAAGCCGAGGCGAAAATACGCAAGGAGCGCCGCCAAATACGCGCTCAACTCAAACACATTACCACAGGTGCACGTGTGGTGCGTGGTGTCGATTGGCGTTGGGATGATCAGGATGGCTGCTGCGAGGGCACCGTCACCGGCGAGATACACAATGGTTGGATTGATGTGAAATGGGATCATGGCGGGCGCAATGCGTATCGCATGGGTGCAGAAGGCAAATACGATTTGAAATTGGCTAACTGCGATAATTTGTCGATGTTCGAGGGCGGCACATCAATAACGCCGGCCACGGCGACGGCAACAGGTGGTGGTGGCACAACAGCAGGCGGTGGGGTTGGTGGTGGTAAGAAGTACGAGAAGGGCGGCACACTCACATCGCGCAAGTCGAGCTCGACACCTTCACTGCCGGAGGCCACTGAAATCAATAGGAACACAGAAGTGCCGTCGGATCAGGCAGCATCCGCTGATAACTTAGCTTGGAAACAGGCGGTGGACGCCATAGCCGAAAGCGTTTTTAGTTCGGCCAAAACCCAAATGCTTTGTTCAACTGTTCTCTCCAGTGGCGATGACAGCAGCTCGTCTGGCTGCCCAGCAGGAAGCAGTGGCGTCAGCTTGCTGCGTGAGCGTGAAAACATCGCCGATTTATCGGCCATTAACAACTCGACACAGGCAATCAATGCAAATGTCGTCTCTGATTTGGCCACAATTACTGAAAACTTGGTATTGACTGAGGCAAATATGACCACTATGGGCGGCAACACAGTGAGTTCGTCTGCAGGATACGGAGGCAGCGGTGGTGGCAGCAGTAGCCGCAATGCTTTGGCAGCTATTTTTGGCAATGCCGGTGTTGTTGGCAGTCAGAGTGGTGTCGTTTCGAGCACATCAGCTGCTCCCACAAATATTACTGGAAGTTTGCTCCGTAGCGTATCGTTGCAGCAAGGTGATGAACCAAAATCTACAAATATTGAGGCAAATAATAAGATGAATGCCAACAATTCAGTCAGCGCCAGTGGTAGCATGGGCAAGGGACTACTAGTTAATTTACGCGCAAACACATCAGCTGGGCAGCGTGTTTCACAATTTTCGTCAGAGGCTTTGGAGATGATTGATAAAATGCGTGATGGCGTTGATATGATACGAAACAACACCAATAATATTCTTTCATCCGATATACTATCACTTTCGGCTGCAAATTTAATGACATCAGCTGTTAAGTTCTCCAATGTCACGGGTAAGCCAGAAGGCGGAAACGATCAGTTTAATACTAGTTCCACGGACAACTTGGGAACTTCGGTGGTCGTCGATTGCAGCGCAACAGCGGCAGCTATAGACAAAACTGGACAACCGCCACCCGCATTGAAAGTCGAAACAGAGAAGCGTATTAACATTGAAGTGGCCGAATACAAAAATCTTGCCGGCGTTCCGAGCGTCACATTGTCCACAAATAGATCATCGAGTGTTAGTGATCACCAATTGCAACAGCAACAACCACCGGCACAGGCTGTTGAAGTGGAGCAGCAACAAGCGAGTGATTTACAGGCTGGTGACAGCGCTCAACAATTAGGTGGCTCGGCCGATAGCGTCAATGTTTCTGTATCGAATCAAATGAGTGTCAGTGTGCCCAATCTTACTACCACATCTGTGTCGGAGACCACTTCGCAATCCGAGGTAACCAGCCATACTGGGCTTTTAGAGACTTTTGCCGCAATGGCTCGCCGTCGCACATCGCAAGGCACCACTAATATACAGAACAACCAGATGATCAGCTCCAACTCGAACTCGAATGAGCGCAATAATCAGAGTGTTGGCACAAGTTCTTTCTTCCCTCGCGGACCGAATTCTGTGACGAGCCTTGTGAAGTTGGCGCTGTCTAGCAACTTCCATTCGGGCCTCTTGAGCACCGCTCAAAGTTATCCGAGTCTGTCGTCAAACAATGCTGGTATGAATATATGTATATGTATATATATATATTTATTTATTTTTTTAATTGTAGGATTTTATTAAAGACTCTCTTAGAAAATACCTACATAAGGCTGTGTGCGAGTTGACCTAAAGTTTAGTACCTAAATTGGAATTCCATAGGAAATTTCAAACACAGCTTCTGAAATTTGCATTCAATCGCTGTTGATAAAATAATAAAATGTTTGATATTGAGGCAGCTTTTGGATTGTTCAATAATAATGTAACTTTACAGCAGAAACCTTTAAATTTGACAATTCAATTTAGGTTGAAAAGTATACTTGCAGAAAATATTAATTCTGCCTATACCTGCAGTACCTGCGAGTAATTTAGAATTTTTCTTTATTGAGGTAGCAATTTACAGGGCGATTTTGGCTACTGTCTTTCCTAAGACAATTGTCAATTCTGGCTACGAATTTGAAAGCTCTTTTCTGTAATTGAAAGATCTGCTAACGACGTCTTTGCCTTATAAATAAAATAAGTTTCTCAAAACTAAATGAAATTAAAAACTATATTATCTTTTTAAAACAATAAAATGTAAAAATTTAGATAAAAATAAATTAAAAAGGAAAAAAAATCAAACATTTAATTAATTCCTATAACTTAAATGAAATACAAAAATATATTTTCTTTTGAGAACAATAAAATCTAAAAATTTACCGAAAATTAAATAAAAAAAAAAGAAAATGTAGAATAAGTTAAACCAATGATATCTAAAAATTTTAAAAAGATTCAATTAAAAATCGGCAAAAAAATAAATCGAAAAAAAGAAACAAATGCCTGTGAGTCGAACTCGTATACAGCCTAAGTTGAAAAGTACTTTTATAGTCCATAGCTTTAAAACATGCAACAAAAAATACCTTCACTCGTTTTATAAATTCAATTGACAATTTAGGCAACAGTGGCGGTTCAAATAATGGCACCAGCGGCAATGGTAATTCCACAGCCGGCCAACAAGTGCAAACATCTATTAATCCTGCTCTAACGATGAGTCTCACTTCAACTTCAAGCGATAGTGAACAAGTTTCGTTGGAAGATTTCTTAGAAAGCTGCCGTGCGCCAGCTTTACTTGGTGATATGGACGATGACGATGACATGGACGAAGACAATGACGATGAAGAGAACGAAGACGAATACGAAGAAGTTGGAGTAAGTCGATTGGTAATTTTGTTGCAAATTTCATGCACTTTTACACCTTGTTTTATTTGTATATATGTAATTCCTTACACTTGTGTTTACGTATGTATGTATGTATGTATTTATGTAGAAAGTTATTTATATCATATATGCGGAGGTGATTATGGTGATTTCGTATCTCCCAAAAAATGTCGCTTTTTCATTGCTCCTTTCCTTTTCGTCTTCGGTTCTAAAATAAGGGCAGACGACGAGAAAGTTGTGTGCTCGTTTCTTAAAATGTCACACTCTTGTAAGGCGAAAAAGGCACATTCTCTGCCCTGTGAAGCTTTATGTCAGGGGAGATGGTTGCCCTGAAAATCAGATGGTTGTTCAAAAAATGACAATATTATGAAATGCCTGAGCTAGACAAAGACTTCAAGGCAAAAACATGCCTTTTTACAGGGTGGAGTGTAACATCAAACCCATTTTCCACCGGAGATGGGCAACATTTTTTGGAAGAAACGAAATCACCATTAATTAGTTCAAAATTTTCAAAACTATTTTTCCTATGCACGGAAATACTTTAAACTTTTTTTATTACATTGCACATTTTGCATCAATTCTTTATCACATATCATATCATATCGTCGTTTAAAGTACAAAACTGCGTATCTGCAAAACCTCGTAACTGATATTTGTACCAAAAAAGATATTTGCTCACCGGAAGCTCCTGGCATATAAAATGTCGTTCTTAGATATAAGAAGAGATAATTAGGGATACAAGAGAGAAATGGTTTGAATCAAAACAAGTTTTACCCCCTCATATAAAATTTTGGCCACCTCACATACGAGGTTTTGCATTTTCTTGATACGCATTTGATTTTGCATTTTCTTGTACTTTAAACGACGATATCTATGAGTTTACAAAAACGAAAAATGACACTGAAGATGGCACAACGCCGAAACCGGTTTGTCTGCAAACCAAACTTGACAAGGGATGACGGAAATTCGTTCCAAAATAAATCAGTTCTACATTACGTATGACAAGCTCCTGCCTTTAGTGCTGATGAATTTTCGTTTTCGACTTATTGCATAAATACATATGTATAAGAATAGTCTAAGCACACGATATTGCAGAAAAATGTCTAATTAAAAGAAACTATTTCACGTATTGAAATCTCTAGAGCTGACAACTTCTACTCTACAGTTTTGTCCTTTCAACGCTTACTAAAACTTGCCATTCTCTCATTATTTAGAACACATTATTGCAAGTAATGGTTTCTCGCAATCTGCTAACCTTCATGGACGACGAAACACTGGAGAATCGTTTGGCTGGAGTGAGTAAGCGCAAATCGTGGGACGATGAATTCGTACTCAAACGACAGTTCTCTGCACTTATCCCAGCTTTTGATCCCCGCCCTGGACGTACCAATGTCAATCAAACATCAGATTTGGATATACCAGCACCAGGTACGAGCGCTGAGGCATTGCGTCAACACGAACATGTACCGCTACCACAGCCGGTATTGTCGCTAATACTGCGTGGACCTAGCATAGGTGGCGTACCCGATGTCGAGATTGAGTTAGGTAATAGTGATTGGACGATATTCCGCGCCGTACAAGAGCTCTTACAAGTTTCACAGCTAAGTAAGACGGATAAGTTCCGTAAAGCCTGGGAACCGACTTATACCATTGTCTATCGCGAAGTGACGCCACAAGAATGTTTAAGCACAGGTGTTAGCGGCACCGTAGTTGAGTGTGATGATGGGCCGAATACACCAGTGGTGTCATCGAAGAGTGGCGCCTCCACGCTCTCCCCCAACTCTCCCATTCGTGGCGAATTTACAACTTCGGAGAATGTTACCTGCTCAGTGGATGATGTCTTGCAACTGCTTAGTCAATTGAATGCACTGAACCAAAAAGAGACTGCCACCGAAAACACGACGGCGGGTGCCGAAGCTACCGTGCTTGGAGGAAACTTGCCATCCGAGCTATTTATGAGCAAGAAAATAACCAACAAGTTGCAACAGCAAATACAGGATCCATTGGTTTTGGCTAGCAATGGCTTGCCCAACTGGTGCGAAGATCTCAATCAGGCATGTCCTTTCCTGTTCCCCTTCGAAACGCGTCAATTGTACTTCAACTGCACCGCATTTGGCGCATCGCGTAGCATTGTTTGTCTGCAGTCGCAACGAGATGTGACTTTGGAGCGACAACGCATGCCCGGACTCAGTCCAAGACGTGATGATCAGCATGAGTTCCGCGTTGGTCGGTTGAAGCATGAGCGTGTTAAGGTGCCACGCAATGAGAACTTGCTAGAGTGGGCCATACAAGTGATGAAGGTGCACTGCAATCGTAAATCGGTGTTGGAGGTCGAGTTTGTTGGCGAAGAGGGCACCGGGTTGGGCCCAACATTGGAGTTCTTTGCACTGGTAAGCAATTTGCAAAACATACTGTGAATAAATGTGAAATATAATTCTAAAAAAATATGTTGTTTTATATTTAAAGGTTGCAGCCGAATTGCAGCGCACCGATCTCTGCATGTGGCTTTGTGATGATGCCGATCAAGAACTGAACGATAAAATCAGCGAGCAGAGCAAACATCTCATCTCCAACGAAGACATTAAGCCTATCGGCTACTATGTAAACCGACGAGAAAATGGTCTTTTTCCAGCTCCATTGCCACAAAATTCGGAAATTTGTGATCGTGTGTCAAAATACTTTTGGTTCCTTGGCGAATTCTTAGCAAAAGTGCTGCAGGATATGCGTTTAGTGGATTTACCACTTTCGAATTCGTTCCTAAAACTTTTATGCCACAATAAAGTGCTTTCGCGTGGTGTACATCAAGTTCAATCGAATCCTGTCTCCGAAGATCTAATGACCTCATCTGTAGTGTCAGAGGACTCCGAATTGGCGGAAACTTGCTCGAAACTGCTAGGTGGTGTTGGTAGTGGAAATACCGAATATAACGCAGGCAGCACCTGGTATGACGGCATCTTAACTTATGAAAACCTCGCCGAAATCGATCCCATACGATATGAATTCATTAAAGAGCTGCAAGATTTGGTCTCACGCAAACAAGCTTTAGAGGGTGATGCTTCGCTAACGCGCGAACAAAGGCGTGATCAGTTAGCGGCACTGAAATTACGTACTAAACAAGATGAAGAAGTCGATCTACAGGATTTGGCTTTGACGTTTACCTATTTGCCCAGCTCATCTGTTTACGATTATCCGTACGTTGAGCTCATACCAAATGGTGCCAACATTGATGTGACGGTGAATAATTTGGAAGAGTACTGCGATTTGTTGATAAGTTTCTTACTGCAAGATGGCATTGCGAAGCAATTGGAAGCATTCCATCGTGGCTTCTGTGAAGTATTTCCACTAAAGAAATTGGCTGCTTTCAGTCCGGCCGAAGCGCGTATGATGATTTGCGGAGAACAACATCCGCAATGGACTCGTGAAGATCTCATCAATTACACAGAACCCAAGCTTGGATACTCCAAGGACAGGTAATTGTATTTAAAGCATTAGTAAAGTGTTCGATCTAATTTATAGTTAAGCCTATATTCAAGCATATTTCCGTTGACGTCGCCCCTGCGTTTAAATTGTTGTTTCTATGTATGGACCATTAACTTAACTATAAAATGTATAGTTAAATCACTAGTTAAACATAACTATAGAAATTTCTCTAGTTAATTTTAACCAATGATAACTGCGTTTCTTATTTCGCATCCGTGACATATATTGAAACGATGAAGGAAAGTGATTGACA
This sequence comes from Rhagoletis zephyria, assembly GCF_001687245.7. Taxonomy (NCBI): domain Eukaryota; kingdom Metazoa; phylum Arthropoda; class Insecta; order Diptera; family Tephritidae; genus Rhagoletis; species Rhagoletis zephyria. The sequence continues at coordinate 339,391 of NW_016157169.1, read as the reverse complement.
ATCGTTTCAATGCAGTTCTTAACGACGGATTTGGCAGTCGTTACTATAATCTTTTGGATAATACCGATAAATGTGAATAACGCTTTGTGCTTAGACTTGAAAGTGTTTTCGATAAATTTCTAAAAAAAAACTGACGGTGAAATTAAAATTTTTAATAAGTGCAAAAAGTAGCCATCTCAGAAGTGGAATATTTTTCGTAGTACCATAATAATAAAACAAGATAATGCTTTCTCAAAACGTTTTGGTTTATAACACTGTGCGACAGTCGAAGCCAGCCCGGGCTTCCCTAAAAATTTTTGAAAGTATACCCATCCTTTAGTAAAAAGCTCAATGGATCTGCAAAAGTTAGCTCGTAATTTTATTTTATGGCCTACTAAAGTTTTCATTTCTCGGACTAAGTAGTTTTCAAAAAAGTACCATAATAATAAATGCGTTCTCAAAACGTTTTGGTTTATAACACTGTGCGACAGCCGAAACCAGCCCGGGCTTAGTTAACATTTTTTGAAAGTATACCCATCCTGTAGTAAAACGCTCAATGGATGTGCAAAAGTTAGCTCGTATTTTTGGCCTACTAAAGTTTTCATGCCTCGGCCTAAGTAGTTTTCAAATAAGTGTAAAAAATGGTTAAAATAAATGTCTGAGCGAAATTAATGGTTAAGACATATATAGTAAAATTTCATGGGAAATATTTTCGAAGAACATTTAAACCCATGAGGTCTCGTCTGAAAATGTCGTTTTGACTCTTACTTCAAGAAACCCAACAAAAAGCAAATTTGGTAGTGGTTTAGTGTTTTATTACTGGAAATGTATACTTTCAGAAAATATTAGAAAATATTAGTCTGGGCTGGTTTAAATTGTCATAAAATTCTCGCACAGTGTAATAGAAGGAGGTTGGGAAAGATGTATTTTAAGAAAAATGTATTTTATGAAGATATATAAGATACGAGAGTTGCGAAAGAGATGGCGCATACTAAATTGGTAGGATAAAATGAGAAAGAAAGTAAATTACGTATCATTACCGTACACCAGTATACCGGCGCTAACCAGAAGTCTCATCGTGGCAAGAGCCACCGGACGGTTCACTAGGGCATCCACCGATGATCAGCAACCCACCTGCAATAGAAACACGTCATTGGCACCAATTAGCAAGACACACCGACTGACGTGCTATGTTGAACTCAGCCAAATTCGCCTAGGTGGTTATAGCGGAAATGAAAAAAATAATTGGGGGGCAACCAACATAAAATATCAAAACAGCGAGTCTACTTAACCGGAACGACCCAGGGTTACATCTGGCCAAGGCCTGTAAAAATATTCTCATAAAATCCATCTCCACCACAAATTGGAGAAGGAGCTCGGCCAAACACCTAGCAAAAGTGTGAGCGCCAAGATATTACAAGGGCTGGAAATTCATCATACTGTTTGGAGAGTCTTTATGCTGTTACAACAAGGCGATTCCAGTTGGCAACAAGACTTGGTTTTTCCAATATTTACATGGTGTGTTGCCAAAAATACAAATATTTCGAAATTTAACTTTAACCGCAATTAAACTTTTTTGATAAAAATTATTAACCTATTTATAAATGAAATAAAAAATACGAGGAAATGATAACAAATACAACTACAAAAAGGAAAAATTATAAATCATTTTATTTAAGACAGATTTAAGGAAATGATAACTGTATTTTCATGTTTATGTTGTTTGCTTCTAAAACTTGGAGAGTAAAAAATCATACGGCCACCCTTGGCATGTAATGCCGCCATCGCCCAGCGGTGCTTGCAGGTAGTCTCATTTTGACACCGCGGTGAGTTCGCCGTCCGCCTTTATTGTTTTTCAGCTAATATGCTCTGATTTGTTTCACATTTGGCATGTTTAGTTGAAATGGAACCGCTGCTGGCGCGGATGTCAAAATAAAAAATATATTCGACATAAAATTCATGTTTTCTTCCTGTTTAAAACTCTTTCAAGAAGAATATTAACAAAACTTTAATTTTAGTAACGTAACGTCACGCCAGATACTTGAGCTGATTAAACAAAACGCAGAAAAGATTCATATATTTAAAAACTTGGAAAATTAACCTAAACATTTCCGATATTACTAGAAACTTTTTTATACAAATCCAATAAACATTTAGGTTTGAGCTCAACTTGAGGTTAGGTTGAGAATTAAGGTAATTTTTAAATCCCCGACGTTGTTTCTCAACAGTAGCTCAAGTGGAGGATCATAGCGTTCTCAACAAAAAGGGCATTTTTCTTTGTATGAAAAAAAGGACTGTTTCTCAAGTTGAGAAAATGCTAGTTTTTAACTTGAACTCCAATGTAATTCTCCAATCGGTCTCAAACATATCATTGAAATACTGAAATTGAAATAGTAAAATACCTTTTATACCCAGATAGGAAATACAGTGACTCATACAAATAGATTTTTTTTTTAATATTCGTAATGTTTTTCGAGCTATTTTTTTTTTTTGTTATTTTGCTATAAAAATGCCACCCAAGCTTTAACCAAAAACATATACATAAATCACAGTTTCAAACTTTTTAAAAAATTTTCGAAAATTCGACAAATTATGCAGTTTTTATAGCCCATACAATTTTAGTCTAATAAAGTGCAAGTGTTAAACGGCTGAAAAAGCCCATAGAAACAAATTTTTCTCGAAAATCATTACGATAATTAAAAAAAAAAAGATTTAGATGAAATTTGACACACGGATCGCCCATAACTGTCACCTGTTTAAAAATTAAATTATATTCTGGCGTTCTAACGCCTTGCGGGTTCACAAGTCTCTATTATGCTAAGCAAAAGAATAATTGAATAATTGAACTTGTGTTTTAAATTTTAACTTCATTCTTTATTTGCAGTCCTGGTTTCTTGCGTTTCGTCAACGTCTTAATGAGCATGACTGGGCCCGAGCGTAAGGCGTTCCTGCAATTTACCACAGGTTGCAGTAGTCTACCACCAGGCGGTCTAGCCAATTTGCATCCACGTTTAACCGTTGTACGTAAAGTAGATGCTGGCGATGGCAGTTATCCATCGGTAAATACATGTGTGCATTATCTAAAGCTGCCCGATTATCAAACTGAGGAGATCATGAAAGAACGTTTACTGACTGCAACAAAAGAGAAAGGATTCCATTTGAATTAATATACATACAATATGTGTTTCAATATTTTACTTACCTCTCTATATATTAATCTTAAGCATTTGCCGAAATTTCAAATTGGGCGTTAACATTGTTAGGGTGTTTCTACGAGAACAATTTTCAGTTGATGGTGATAAAAATGTTTTATCTTTTATTTAGTTTTTTTTTCTGCTGCTGAGTTTTTTGTTGTATAAAATTAGGATGTGTAACTTACACATATACAGATACTATATGCAAACATTAAAAAAAAAAAAACAGAAAAATTTCGTAAAATAACACATGGAAGTCAAAGTAACAACATGTTTAGTTTGTTTTGCTCCCGAAAGCGTGGATGTGCAAAAAGTAATACAAAAAATGTATGTAAAAAGTAAATAGAGAAGAATACCAATCGAACCAACCTAACAAGCAAGCTAGTTTCTTCCAATGAAAGTGAATGAGGCAATGATTGAAAGTTTCCTAGCTACATGACCTACATTGTTTTAAAACTATATAGATAAATAGTGATAAGGGGCTTAAAAAGGCGCCACAAGCAGCCAACAGAAAACAGTAAATACTACTAAAACTATACAAAAAATAACAGTAGCTCATAATAGTATGTACATACATATGTTTATTCATTGAAAATTTAATTTACTTGATGAAACCGTAAATACCCATGCATACATTACTACAATATTCGTACATACATGTAAAATCAATTACAATACAGATTTCAATATTCATACGATTGCATATTTGTGTATTATTGCAACAAAGAAAGCACTTAAATATTTATATAATTACGTAACGTATGTAGCTCTTTAGAAACAAGCGACGTTTTTAAGTGAAAATGTGAAATACTAGAAAAGCGAAAGATTTAGAGAAGATTCATTAAGTTTGTTAAAAACGCGAATTGTCGGCTACCCACACTAAAAATTTAATTTGGAAAACATATGCATAATTAAAATGGAAAATTTAAATGAAACGGCGTTTACTTTTGTCACACTTGTCCTGTTGGTAGAGGAACCAATTCATATGCTTGCTTCAAGTTGGCAATTAAATATAATGGGGTTTGATAAAACTTCTTTATAACTTACATACATTTATTAAAAATAAAAAATATGTTAATCTTTGCTGAATGCACAGTTGAAATCGTTTTTATTATAAGCAAAAATTAGCAGGGAAATTAAAAAAAAATTTAGTTTCTTGGGTTTCACTTCACGTCTGTTTTTGAAAATGAAAGCTGAAATGGACAGATAAATATTATTGAAAGAAATATCCACCAAGCGCATTTGATTATAAGCCACATAGCTGTGTAACTATCAAACAAATACATACAACATTTCAAGCTTTAATTTTTTGTGTAAGCGACAAAAGCGCTATGGAGCACTAGCGAGCACCCGGGGAACCGAATGTGTGCGAATACTTAAAACAACTTACACGCCAGCATCAACTACACACAGTAGATAATTTGAGGCCAAAAAGCATTCCTAAGAGTCAAGAGGACTTTCTCCTTTCTTTTTTTGTATAGAAAGGCTTCCTGAAGGGCTTTTGGAGGAGTTCTTCTATAGCAGCTTTTTTAAATATGTTTTTTGGCGCTTTAAGCGCATACTGAAATACATTTGTAATGCTTAACAATATATAAAGTTGTACACTTGCGTAAATTGCAAATAGGAAAAGCAGTTCTAGAAGGCATGCAGGGAAGCACTTTTTAAAGCTCTTGTTGGCCAAGCTTTTTAGAATGACTACGTAAGGCCTACCTAAATTATCTTCTCTAGGTTACAGCTATTGAATGAATATGTAATTTAAATAAAAAATGACGATACACAAACGAAAAATCAATAAAATATTCACACCTAGAACACACAGTGCTTATTCAAATAAAAGTATATTGATATGGAAGAACATAAAACAAGCGAAATCAACTGAAGCTACATACATACATATAGAAGCAAGTAAAAGCTATGCTTGTAAAAAATAAAAATTAAAGTAATTGATCACATGTTGTTAAACATTTTTCTGACTAATTTAAAGTTACTCTCTTGAAGCAAATAAATTCTTAACGGTAGAAAAAAATATTGAAAGGTATTATTAATTATAGCACAGTGGGTAGGCATGTCAGTGGAAAAATTACATCGATGTATTTCATTGAACAAGAGAGTGTGAAAGGTTAGATTCGTGTGAATGATATCCGCCAATTGATTTTTTTTTTTAATTTGGGGGTCAAACTCACTTCTCTTTTTTGTGCAATTGAAAAACTGAAAAGATAAATTTTATAGTCGATTACGGATGGCCACCGAACTTTAGTTGCGTTGCCAGTGGTCGAAAAGGTATTACAGATGGCAACTGCATTTTTGTGGTTGCAGCGAAAACTTTAATAGAGAAAATTTATTTTTTTTAACTGTTTCTGCAGGTTATTTACACTCACGCTTTTATTGTGGGTACTTCAAAATTCAATTATCTTCATGTTTATAGCACTTAACTTTAGTTGCTATTCATAATATACAGTTTCCTTTCAGTGTCGTTAACCATCGGCAACCCAACTGAGGCTGCGATGCTATCCATAATCTACCCATTAGAGCTTTATTTTTCACAGGTAAGATTACATTTTGGAGTGCAATAGGGTATAGTCGTGGAGCCTTGGGTCACGGCAGAAAGAGTCAGCTTCGGTGGGGCCACTCTGTCTTATTCGGTTTAAGCGCTCATTGCGTCTGTTCACCAGTAGGTGCGGTTGCAAGTCGGTCGCTATATAAACGTATATTCGGTTAAAAACCGCCGCCGTCTCAGTAATGGAGAATACGCTGGGTTTGGGAACCGCCACGTAAGACCCTTCAAGTGTCATTCCCACGACAGCCGGTTCTACGTACCGGAATCACTCGGGTTTTACCCGACCAAGGGCTGTTAATTCGGCGATCTAACCCCGTTTAGGTCGGCGAAGTATCTCAGAAGTTGTTCGTCCATAGGGCTACATTCGCTACGTTTTCTTCTACTCAGGGCTGGCTTCGAGTCAAACCCAGGGCCAGAAACCTACACCTGCTGTGTATGCCAGAGACGACTACACCACAACTCCACCTCAGTCGAGTGCAATGCTTGCGAGGGGTGGAGTCACCTCAGAGTCTGCTCAGGACTACGGACACATCGGCAGTGGACCACATCGTATGTGGCCCCATGCTGCTCAAACAGAGCAGCCTCCACTGCTAACCCTAGTCCACCTGAGCAGTCCCACACAAACACCACAGCACAACAACATAACACAATAACCGCGACAGACCACACCACAACCGCGACAGACCACAAAACACACACAACCGCACCACCACCCACACGCCGCCGCCAACAACTCTTGGTTCCTCCTACAATTTGCACCGTATGTCAGACCAGGATATTCCGTAATGTGACATCAGTCAAGTGCAACACCTGCCTTGGCTAGTGCCACTTTAGGGCATGTTCAGGTCTGCGCACCACGGGAGATTGGACGAGGAACTTCGAGGGCCCGTGTTGCGCAGCACGGTCGCAAACTTCAACCGCGACGCCACCCACCACCATCACAGGGCGGCAACTACCTCAGCAGCGCACACAGCCGATGGCGTCACGGCCACACACATCTCTCACACCCCGCATTACCACACGTCTCCCGAACCACATGAAGCTCCATCAATTTAACTGCAACGGGCTTCAGAGCNGTGAAAACCGTATGGTAGTAGGTGACTTTAATGCGCACCACGATCTTTGGCACTCAAGCCTGTCAAACGATCGTAGGGGAACAGACTTGGCTGAGCAGATAGACGATTCGACATTCTGCACAATGAACGACGACGCACCCACCAGGATTATGGGTAACTGCAGTAGCTCGCCAGACATCACAATAGTCAGCGCTGGTCTGATAAACAGCATGACATGGCGACCTATGCTGACTTTGGCATCAGACCATCTGCCCATAGTCATCTCGATCGATAAACCAACCGACTTTGCTTCCGCGGAGCACTGAACATATATCAACTTCTTCAAAGCTGATTGGAAAGGCTTCGCGAAATTTACTGAAAACGTNTCTTTATGGGAAGGCATGGTATACTGATAGCTGCGGTTCAAGAGACGAAGCTGCAAAGCAATTCAACATTGTTAAAATGAATAACACTTTTATTTTTTATGAACTATACTTTATTTATATACCAAAATATTGTTAGAAACAAGAACTCAGGCGTTTTAAATTATTTTCTGTTACTTACAGTCAGTCAATAAAGTTTAGGTACAGCGAATTTTTTACAATACGGGCAACTATTTTTTAAATATTTTATTTTTCGATAATTTTGTATAAAAATATGGTCAATCCTACAACAAAAAACCCAAAAANTTTTTTACAATACGGGCAACTATTTTTTAAATATTTTATTTTTCGCTAATTTTTTATAAAAATATGGTTAATTCTACAACAAAAACCCCAAAAAGCAAAGTTCCACACCTTGTGCAAAATTAAAGAAAATTCGGCAAAATTTCATTCAAATATTGCACTTTTTATTTACGCTCTCTAGAAAGAAGTTGAGTATGCAGTTTTTTAGCCCACTCAATTTTAGTATAGCAAAGTGCAAGTTTGTGGTGGCTGGGACTTAACATTGATTTTTATTAATTTTTTTGTTGAAGGTGTCGCTCATTTTCTCCATGTAAAATAATGTTTGATAATTTTTTTATATGGAAAAAATGCGCGACACCTTCAACAAAAAAATTTCCCAAAAATCAATGGTAAGTCCTAGCTTCCTCATACTTGCACTTTATTATACAAGGGTTGGAACTCTGATTTTTGGGTTTTTTGTTGTAGAATTGACCATATTTTTATACAAAATTATCGAAAAATAAAATATTTAAAAAATAGTTGCCCATATTGTAAAAAAATCGCTGTACCTAAACTTTACTGACTGACTGTACATTCATAATTATGCTTTGAAAAAAATGTACTGAAAAGTACTGATTTTTTTAGCATGAAAAAGTCGAATGTACTGATTTCGCGCATAAAAAATCTGGCAACCCTAAACGTACACCGTCGAGGTCGCGAGCGAGATAATGGTGGTGGCTTAGCGTTCATCACCCACACACCGTGCAGTATCGTCTTATCGAAGCATACATCGACCGAAGGGATACCACCCTAGAATGTCAGGGCATTGCTATCCGGTCAGGCGATGTTGAGCTCGAAATATTCAACGTTTACATACCCCCTGTCACCTGCTGCCCGGCAGGATATCACCCTGATATAGGTGCGCTCCTCAGAGGTGAAAACCGAATGGTAGTAGGTGACTTTAATGCGCACCACGATCTTTGGCACTCAAGCCTGTCAAACGATCGTAGGGGAACAGACTTGGCTGAGCAGATAGACGATTCGACATTCTGCACAATGAACGACGACGCACCCACCAGGATTATGGGTAACTGCAGTAGCTCGCCAGACATCACAATAGTCAGCGCTGGTCTGATAAACAGCATGACATGGCGACCTATGCTGACTTTGGCATCAGACCATCTGCCCATAGTCATCTCGATCGATAAACCAACCGACTTTGCTTCCGCGGAGCACTGAACATATATCAACTTCTTCAAAGCTGATTGGAAAGGCTTCGCGAAATTTACTGAAAACGTTTTCGCTGCTCTTCCCACACCAACCGACGTCCACCTTGGTGAACGTAAGTTCCGCAAGGCTGCCACTGCTGCTGCAGCCCGCTTCGTACCGGCAGGATGTATCACTGACCCACGTCCAAATTTCCCTGCCGAAGCGGCTGTTCTATCCGATGAGCGTGACAGCCTTCGTCAGGCCGATCCCGGAGATCCCCGTATCAGGGATCTCAACGCGGAGATTCGGCAACTAGTGAACNTGTAATTTCACCTCTGGTGTGAGCAAGCTTTGGTCAACCGTGAGGTCATTGTCTAATCCGACGAAGCACGACGACAGAGTCGAAATTTCCTTCGGCGACCATGCTTCGTCGGACCCGGAGCGATGCGCGAGCTATTTTAGCCGGCAGTTCATACTGCATCCTCCGGTGGACAAAACCAAGTGTCGAGTGACCAGAAGGCCGCACAAACTGCCAACAAANCAAAAATCAATGGTAAGTCCTAGCTTCCTCATACTTGCACTTTATTATACAAGGGTTGGAACTCTGATTTTTGGGTTTTTTGTTGTAGAATTGACCATATTTTTATACAAAATTATCGAAAAATAAAATATTTAAAAAATAGTTGCCCATATTGTAAAAAAATCGCTGTACCTAAACTNCTTTCACTTGCGGTGAAGTTCAGGTGGCCATCGGGAAGGCGAAAGCCTCCAAAGCCATGGGTCCCGACGGAATATGCATGCTGATGCTAAAAATTTGGGTCCTGCGGGAGTAGCGTACCTAACGNAAAGGAGATTCGTATCGACCGATAACGCTCCTTTCCCCGGTAGCGAAGACCTTTGCNAAAAATAAAATATTTAAAAAATAGTTGCCCATATTGTAAAAAAATCGCTGTACCTAAACTTTACTGACTGACTGTACATTCATAATTATGCTTTGAAAAAAATGTACTGAAAAGTACTGATTTTTTTAGCATGAAAAAGTCGAATGTACTGATTTCGCGCATAAAAAATCTGGCAACCCTAAACGTACACCGTCGAGGTCGCGAGCGAGATAATGGTGGTGGCTTAGCGTTCATCACCCACCACACCGTGCAGTATCGTCTNCATTCCACGCTACTAGAAGATATAGAGGCCTCCTCTCTCCCACAGAGGCTCAAACGGTGGTCGGCAAATTATCTGAGTGGTCCACACTCGTCGGTAATGTTTAGAGACAAATCGAGCACACTTAGGAAAAACAAACAGGGGGTTCCACAGGGTGGTGTCCTATCCCCACTACTGTTTAACTTTTATATTTCAAAGCTCCCTCAACCACCAGAGGGAGTCTCGATTGTCTCTTACGC